>NC_133396.1:67754489-67944489 GCF_047511655.1 Castor canadensis | reverse complement strand
GATTACTTTCATTCTTTCATTGGCTTTCTGGAAAGCATCAATAGCCCCAGTAATAGATATGACATTCTGTAGTCCTTAGAATTACCCTTGCTCTTCAGTTGTCAAACCACAGTGTAGTCCCATTATTTTCCACCCAGATGACTAGTACTCCCTCAGCTGGGGACCACATGGTTCAGTCCTGGACAGGCAGTCTTGAACAGGAACCCAGCAGCTACCACCACCTTCACCATCCTTATCATCATCACTCGATGCTTTATCACGTGCAGGCTTACTTTCCTGGAGCTTTGTGTGTTAGGCACTGGGATAGTTAATCCATTTTCTCATTTCATCCCTCTGGGGAAACAAAGACATCCAAAGCTCAGAGAGTTGGGATAATTTGCCAGGATCACACAGCTGTTGAGGTCTGAACCTATGGTGATATGTCACCAATACCCATTAAGACATAATCCTTCCCATTCTAGAATTTAAAGTTATATCATAGGGAAAAAACTTCCACTCTCTCCCCTCAGCAGCACCAGGGCAGGTCTGTCCATCCCTTCTGCTGAATACAAATTGCCCACTATCAGCCACTGTTCTCATACTTAAGTCCTTGGACATGAAGACTGAGCAGTGCAGACAGCTGAGCAGGCCGTTTCCAGAGCCTTCACTGCTAGGAGAAATGGCTGTGGCCCCGCTTCACAGATCCCACAACCACTGCTAGAAAGTGGCTGAAACTACCTCACAGGTAGGTGTTGTTTTTTATCTCTCACTCTTCAGCCAATCCCTGCAGTCCAGGCCCACCTTGCCCACTGGAACACATTCCCATGTCCTTCTCCAGGTCTTGGATGCTCTTGGTATATTTCCCAACCTTGTTCAAGTGAATATCTTTTCTCTTCTCCTGAAACATTTCCTGTAATGACGGTGTTGCCAGGTACACATTTATACTTAACTCTGAATGTGCTCGTGGGCTCACGATGAATGGACTTGGCCCGTTATCCGCCAACAGTTAGTGAGAATTGTGGGAGATGCACAGGTGTGCTGATGTAGCATCCTCCCTCATTGGGAATGTGAAAGTGGCTCGTTTCTTCTCTGTGTGCGTCTGCAGGCGTACATCAGCTGGGCCCAGGAGTGCTGCTCAGGCCAAGAGCACAGCTAGAAATGTTCCCCTGGTAGGTGGAGAGCATTACAGAATGATTCATGCCATGCAACAGGAGAGCTTAAAAGCTTCCTGAGACTCTGCTCACTTTTAAATTTATCTCTTTAAAGTCTTACCTTTGCTTTATATTTTTAAGCCTGTAAATTATTAGAACTACTTATTTTGGCATGATATGTTAGATTAGAAATTTGAGTTACTTTGAAACTTGGTAGAATTATTCATTCACAAAATACCCCCACCCACCGCAGTACTGAGGTATACACAGTAAGCTACCCTGGGCATGCACACCAGAGTGTTGTGGCTGTGAAGACGCGTTCACTCTGCTGCCCCCTGTTGGCCTCATCAAGTTACTGCCGAGCAATTCTCCAAATTTACAGACAAGTCACCACATTTCCTGACTGTTTTTTTTTTTTAGCGGGGAGGGGTGCTGGGGTTTGAACTCAAGGCCTACACCTTGAGCCACTCCACCAGCCCTTTTCTGTGATTTTTTTTGTGATAGGGGTCTCACCAACTATTTGCCCGAGCTGGCTTCGAACCTCGCTCTTCCTAATCTCCGCTCTGCCTCCTGAGTAGCTAGTATTTACAGGTGTGAGTCACCAATGCCAGGCCTTTATTTATTTATTTATAATGATTTATTTATTTATTTTGTGGTACTGGGGTTTAAACTCAGGGCAGGTGCTGTAGCAGTTGAGCCACTCATCAGCTCTATTTTGTGTTTTATTTTTAATTGTTTTTACATTTACTCATGTGTATACATTGTTTGGGTCACCTTCCCTATTCTGTGATTTCAAGATAGGGTCTTGCCAACCCCTTTTCCGAGCTGGTTTTAAATCACAATCCTCCTGATCTCTGCCTCCCAGGTAGCCAGGATTATAGACATGAGCCACATGCCTACTTGTTTTGTGTTTTTGAGCCAGGATCTTGCTATGTATCCCAGGTTGGCCTTCAACTCACCATTCTCCTGCCTCAGCCTCCCGACATGCTGAGATTATAGGCATTTATCATCACACCTGGCTCTGACTGTTGTTTCAATGACATTGACATAAATGTTCAATTTCATTTACTAAAGATGAACTTATGCACATTAGCTCCCCAGCTGGGACAGCCCGTAATTTCAGCACTTGGGAAGTTGAGGCAGGAGGATCCTCAGACATATACAAGGGTCTACCCAGGGCCTAGCTTTCTTTTACAACACAAGCATTTTTAATATTATTTTGTCAGTTTCTCAAATGACAGTTTAGGCTTGTATTTATATTTTTTCCAGCAATACTGTTCAAAATAATTTTAAATTAGTAGTATGTTCAAACTAAAATTAAAATATATTCAGATAAAAACTTTATGCTGCTTTTAATTAGATTTAATTTAAATGAACTGAGGTTTAAAGTTTCATCAAAAAAATCATCCTAAATAAATTAGAGTTCAAATTCAATTTCAATTAAGTTAAATTCAAAATCATCAGAAAATAAATCAGAATTTGCTGAAATTCTTTCAGTACCTACACAGTACTTAAATTTTGCTTTGAACATATGTTGGCTTCAGGCATAGAACAGTCCAGCCTGGTAGATTTACACAAGGATATTAATGAACTGACAAAAGTATTCAAAGAAGCACGATAAGAAGGATTGTAGTAATAAATTCAATGGGTGACAACTGGTACTTGAAAAACAATAGCTACAGACACCTGATTGCAGGAAGAACCAGAAAGTTACATGACCAAACACCAAAACATGCATAAAACCTGCCTAAATATTGGGAAATCAGAAATTATGTTAAAGCTGAATTAAGAAAAATGATAAAGTGAAAATCTTCCATCTGAAATGCTGAACTTACAAAGCATATTGAAAGTTTAGCGAGAACTATCTATCTTTTCTGTAGCCCTGACTGCCAAGAGATCAAGCCATTTTGAGTAAACTAATGTGCTTATAAATTGGCCAAGACGATTGTCCCAAAAAGGAGCCTCATTTCCTCCTTTTTTGGGTCAGGATCTGAAGTGTGTTAGCATCTCCTGTGTACTCTATGCCTTCTGGCTGCTCACTTAATGCAGGCTGTGTATGTAAGTCTAGTGTTTTATGGTTTAAACATTTCCCTCGCATTATCTCAGTTGATAGACACAGAGGTTCTGTGAGGTTGTTTTTATCCTGTTTTATAATTCACAAGCATCTCAGAGGACTCAAGCAATTTCCTAAAGATACCATTTTAGAATGTTAGGCACACCAGAAGGTTGCTTTCAGCCAGAATAAACTGTGCACTCACCAGCTTCTTCCACTTAACACTTCATCATTTCATCACAGTCAGAATTTTTATACAGAAGTATTGGGGACCTTCCTGCGGTCCTCTCTTTGCTGTCATACTTGGCATGTTTGATTGGATCTTTATTACTAGTAACTGTTTATTGAGCAAGTACTCTGCACTAGTCACAGTGCGAGAGTTCCTGCATGTCACACACACTCAGGACTCAGCAGTCAACTGCTTCTGATAGATCCCACACCTCCCCTCCATCTCAAGCCTCTGTCTTTTCTATCTAGTGGCCAAACATCTGCTCGAAGGTGGAGATAGTCATAGCAAGTACTACAACTGTACAACTGTGCCCAGTGTTAAAACATTTAGAGACTTGTCATTCTTTCTATCCCCATAGCAAGTGCATATGCTCCAAGGGGAACAGAGGCAGCAGTTTGGTGGTTTGCATACAGTAGATGCTCAAAGTTTGCTTGTTTCAAGGAACACTAGTTTGTCTAAATCAAGCCAAGAAGAAATGAAATTCGTAACTTTGACCACTAGATGTCCTACCATACTTGATGCTCAACAGAAAATTCCCGACCTGTGATTCCAAATTTCATTCAGATTTCAATGGGAAAACAAATCTGGGATACTGTAGCTTTTTTTCTTTGGTATTAGTGTCCATTTTAATTACTTGTTTCTATAGGAGGAGGGACTATCCAGTGATGATAAATCATTTTTAGTTGACTTTGGTATTTATCATGTAATACCTACCTGCCTACTGACCTTTTTTATAGTCTCTAATTTCTATTAATTTGCATTTCTGAGTACTGTGTGCAATACATTAGGCAGAGTAAGGTAGGGGACTAGTCTGAAATTAATATTAAGGACAATTTTGATGATGCCATCCTCAGACTTAAGAACTTCAGTGACTTTCTATTGCCTTTACATTTTATTTAAGTAGTTCATTTATTTTTATTTTTGAGATGAGGTCTTGGGCAGTTTTGAACTTGTGAACTCAAGTGATCTTCCTGCCGCATGTGCCACCACTCCTGGTTCCCCTTGCTTTTAGGACCAATGTGCTGAATGTGGATTACTTACTTGGCCCTGCCTGCTTGACATGGTGGGTTTCTTCACCTCCTCTATGCCCACACGTCCTCTAGCTGCTCCAACCTCACCTGCCAACTGTATGGACTCTTAACCTCCACCTCTTCGGCCAGGTAGCTTCTAGGATTCCTTCTGACCTCAGTTCAAGAGCCTCTGTATGGGGAAAGCTTCCATCCCTTCCTACTGTGCTAGTATCCTATCGCTGTCTCTCTGGTTCAAATCATGGTGTCCATAGGCAGGGCTGACCTACTAGAGGCTGTAGGGCAGAAGCTATTGTCTTGCCTCTTCCAGTTTCCAGAGGCTTCTGTAGTGCTTGGGTATAGCCCCTCTTGTCACAAGCAGCAGTCAAATCACCCCAATCTCTGACTTTTTGCTTCTGTGGTCTCCTCTCATTTCTTTCTTTGAACTTCAGTCATGTCTCTCTCTCTCAATCTCTCTCTCTCTCTCTCTGATCTTCAGTTATCTTTCTTTCTCTCATTGCAGCTTCATGATTGGTTTCAACCAAACTTTTTATTTAGTATTCTGTAGTTGTTTGACATACTTTTAAATGGTCTTACTGGGGTAGGGGAAGGAGGAAGAGGTTCTGTGGATTCCCAAGAAAATGTCAGAAAAGCAATATATGGTCGGCATTATCCATTTGCTTTTTGGGATTTACTGGGTGAAATAGCGCTTTCCTTACATAGGTGTCTGATCTCAGGTTTTTCATACTGAGAACACTGAGATTTCAGTCAGTTATCTCTTATCACCAAACTTGTACAGTGTTAATTCTTTAAACCCACTAGCAATAAAAGCAGCATCTCTGTGGAGATCCAGTATGGAGATGCAGACCTAATAAAGATCGTCTCTAAAGATGATTGAAAATGATGTGCATTTTTATAAGTATTTTATGAAAAATATTAAACTGCTCCGGTGTTGCAGGGAAAAAATATTCCCAAGTGATTCCAGTGCACAGAAAAACAGTATTTCTGCTGGGTGTGGTGGTACTTACCTGTAATCCCAGCTACTTGGAAAGTGGAGGTAGAAGGATTGAGGTCCTAGGCTAGCAGGGCAAAAAGTATGAGACCCTATGTGAAAAAAAACAAACTAAAAAACAAAATGACTGGGTCATGGTTCAAGTGATACATCGTTTGCCCAGGAAGGAAGAAGTTCTGCATTTAATCACCAGTACCATAAAATCTCCAAATCATACCTCTACCCAAACCACTGCCCCCCAAATTTTGACTGCTGATGTGCTCAGGGGTAGATTGGCTCCTCAGCAGCCCCAAACCAAAAGCTAAATGAAGCAAAACAGTAGTTAGCAGTCTGTGCTGACTGTAAATTCCCCAACTCTACACAACCCTAGGAGAAAACCACCCCCCCTTATTAAAAAACAAAAACAGTAAAACAACAAAGAACCCTCTTCCTTGTTCAACTTCTACCACTTGTTCCAGGAAACACCCAGAGAACAGAAGGCAGAAGACACAGCTGCTTGTCCTGCCTGCCTGTCTGTGAAGGCTCACACAGTTCCCTCCACTACACTCAGGAAGAAGACTCCCAATTTCTGGGCCACATTTCCAGAACACATCCTTGAGCTTGCTCTAGAGAGGGTCTGGAGGGCTCTTTGGGAGATGGAGGGGCCTTTCTAAGCAACAGCACCCCAGGACCTGGAACCTAAAAAGCCTCACCTATCTGGTGAAGACAAGGAGCAGCAGGCACCAAAGTATTTGCTGGGCCAAAAAGGGTGCGATCTGCCCTCTTGGCCACAAAAGTTAAGGAAGTGGAGAGGGCCATGTGTTCTTTGACTTCTGTGTGGGAAGACTATGTAGTACAGGCCAAGCCTATGCCTAGTTCATCTTCCGAAGAGCAAGGATACAATCACAGAGCTGGTCACAGGGAACCTGCTGGTTCTGGCTGTGCGCAGCTGCCACCCCCCAGAAGCCTGAGTTTTGGTTGCATTACCAAAACTCTCTCCGTATACAGGGAAGTTTCCAGTGACTTCATAAGTGACAAATACTTGAGTAGCAGTTCCTCAAGAGGCTGCTGGACAGACTGCTCTGCAGTGTGGGGGTCACAGCTCCTTCCAGGCCATGGGCCTTTTGCCAGACTTTGCTAGCTTTAGGAAGACAGCTACCTTCAAAGAACCTGCTGTACTCTGACATCAGGAGGGAGGAGAAGTCTGCAAGACACAGGCCCTTCCTGTGGATGGCCCTGCCCTTCTAAGCGTGGCCAGGCCATTCAAGTTGTCATTCACCCAGGACCCACATGGGGAGCAGCTCCCAGCCTCTCTCCTCTTCCAAGGTGGGCCTGGGCAGTGATGGGCCAGGCACTGTCCACTGAGGAGGTAGCCTGGACTGGTCTACCCAGGTGTACCTCCATGGGCAGGACGAGCAGGACTATCTGTGGCTGTACAGCTCTTCATCAGGTGCAACCAGCCTGTGAACTTGACTGGGTCCACGATGGGGATGGTGACACAGGATGACAACCTTCCTGTCTCCTATGTCACACACTTGCCATAGGGTAGATAAGCAGGGCCATGTTTTCTTTATTCCACAACTTTCTCCCCCTAGGCTTTGTAAGATTCTCTGCCATCACACCCAAGTTCCCAGCAGTGGCCTTGCTTCTCTGATGCAAAGCAACATCTGGGGCCCTCTTCCGACCCGCCTGGCCTGATATCTCCAAGCTAGTCTCTGTGTCGCCACTGTCCTGAACCACAGCTGCCACATGTCCCCGGGCTGCCTGCTGGGGGAGGGAGGGGCCTTCTAGTCCAGAATCCTGGAGTCAGTCAAGCTGGGACTATAAGAGAGGCGCCTTTCTTGACTCTTAACCCTCTCCATGTAAGGCCCCTTATGATTGCATGGGGCCACCCTGGTAATCTGGATCATGTCCTGTTTGAAACTCAGCACACCAGCATCCTTCTCCATCCAGAACCTCAGCTCCCCTGGCCACGTAATATAAAATGTCCACAGGTGGGAGAGGGTGGGGAGAAGGGCAGGGGGGGAGAAATGACCTAAACAATGTACGCACATGTGAATAAATGAATAATAAAAAAATGTTCACAGACTTGGGGATGAGGGCATGGACACCTTAGGGACCACTTTTCTGCCTACCATAGCCACCTAAGTTAAATACCTGGCTTTAAAAATTCACTAAGTCAACTTTGTGTTGCAGTTAAGTTTTTATGTTTTTCATTCATTTGAATCATGACACACTCTACTCCCATTCCTGTGCTCCACAAGCTGAAGGTTCTGCTTTTGCTCATCTTTATATCTACACCCTCCAACACTTTGCTCAAACAAATGCCCAATACAAGACTGGCCAATATGAGATACAGGGGGTTAAAAAATAAATAAGTGAATCCAGTATGGCATGGAGGCCCAGTCTGTAATCCCTGCACTCGGGAGGCTGAGGCAGGAGGACTGGGAGTTTGAGACCAGCCTGGACTACCTAGGAAGACCCTGTCTCAAAAACAAAGAAACAAAACCCAAATCCAGTATATTCCCTTTGATTCTCCCTCTTCTCATTCCTCAGTTGATTGAGCTGCACAGACTCCTTAATGTCATAAGACTCAGTTGCTCTCAGTCAAGCCTGGCTGTCCACACTGCTCCCCCTCCTCTTAGCTGCAGTGTGGAACACTACTGGGATCATCCTGAGGCCAAATGAGCTGTTAGTGTGTAAATTATGGGACCCCAGATCAGATACCTGATGTTAGTATGCTAATACAAGCAATGTATTCTCCTTGATAGTGTACTACCCATCTTTTTAGTCTCAGGATCTAGAATGCTGGCTTAGGGAGAGGCTGACAAAGTGTAGATAGCATTGGGTAAGTCTCCGAAGTTACGGTTGAGAACATCTAGGAATTTGAGAGTTATGTGTGAAAGTGAGGAAAAAGTTAATACCAGCTTCATGTATGGACTCTGGGTACCCAAAGAAAGGAGTAAAGACAGTCGCAGAGCTCTGTGAGGGCCCTGTAGCCCTGGAGGACATGTGTACATGCTCCGCCCCCATCCGTGCCCTGAACTGCTCAATTTACTTATTTATTTATTTATATTTGTTTGGTGGTACTGAGGTTTGAAGTCAGAGCTTTGTGTTTACAAAGCAAGCACTCTACCAGTTGAGCCATACCTCAAGCCCTTCTTCTGCACTCTCAGTCACCTGGCAATTTCTCTGATTATGGCTGTTTCTTAAGCCTTGTAGATGCTGTCAGTGACTTCTGCCTTCCAGAGCCCATGCACAGAAATTGCATAGGGTACTTTCCATTCTAGCCTAAGAAAGCATTGTTCTACTGTAGGAAAGTCATCATAGGAAGGGCCACTACTGCGGTGGCTTTAGGCTCAAAGCGTAGGGACAGACCTTTTCTCTCTGGCCAGACAACCACAGGGAGCTCAACATTTCCTGCTCCATGAGAGCGAAGCCTGCACTGTTCCGTCTTCTCCCATGAAGTGCAGAACTTGTCTATGCTTCAGTGGGATTTTCTTGCAGCCGAGAGACATGAATGAAGTGGAGGAAACTGCTCTAACTGAATGCACATTGGATGACTCCTTCATTTCAGGAGTAAAAACTTCAAAATAATCTCTATGGCTTTCTCTTTCAGTATTTTTTCTAAAGTAGAATATATAATAAGGCATAAGATATATCTACATATTATTTTTACACTTTGCAAATAAAGAACTTCAGAAAAGCAAGATGTGGTTGCACATGCCTGTAATCTCAGCACTCAGGGGCTGAGGCAGGTAGATCATGACGTCTAGGCCAGCCTGGGCAACATAGTGAGATCTACATCTCAGACTAAAAAATGAAAAGGGTTGGGGAGGAAGCTCAGTTGTAGAGTGCTTTCCTAACAGGTGTGAGGCCCTACATTTAATACAAAACACACCCCTACATAACTTTAGGGATATCCTCGAAATTACTACCTAGAAGTAATCCGAATTCATGTTTTGGTGTGTAACTTTCGCCTTGTCTGTTTGGTACCAACAAGATTAAAATCACAAGGCATACTTATTTCTAATTTCCTTTTACTTTCTGATAAACACTAAATGAAGAATATGGTTCTATGCTGGTATTTTTTTATTTACAACATCACTTCTAGAGGTGGCTAGAGACCATGTAATCTAGAGATTACATGGTTTATTTAACCATCACTCCATTATTGGAATAACCTTTGAATTTTCTTCATTAAAAACAACACTGTGGTCAGCATTTAAAATATTTTTATTTATTGCCATATAATAGTTGTGCAGAGGGATACCTTGTGACATTAACATATGTGCTTAAAATACATCTTAATTAGATTCATCTCTTCCATTATTCTTCCTCACCTCCCTCCTCCCAATCTTAGAACAATTTTAACAAGTTTCATTCTTCTGTTTTCATACAGGTATACAAACTACATCCACCATATTCACCATCCTTCACCTTCTCCATTTATCATCCCTCCTCCCACTGGTACCACCCCAGAACAGGACCTGTTTTGCCTCACTGTCCTTCACTTTCTAAGTGATTACTGATTGTTTGAGAGGGTTTCTCCTTGGTATTTCACACACACACACACACACACACACACACACACACACACACACGCACACACACACTTTAAACATATTACTCCCCATTACTTTATTGCCCTGCTCTCCTATTATTCAACAGCTTACAGTGTATTGTGTTATATTTTCTTCATGCAGAGATACAATGATTCAATACTTTTCACTCTCTAACAATTTCTTTTTTTTTTCTTTCTCCTGTTATTTTATCATTTTTACATTTGCTTACATGTAAATGTTTGTTTGGGCCACCTCCCCTCAACTTTCGTAATCACTTGACTTGCATTCCTTTGGGTGTAGCCCTAGGAGTGGGATTGCTGGATCATATGGCAGATCTATGTTGAGATTTTTAAGAAGCCTCCATATTTTTTTCCAAAGTGGTTGCACTAGCTTGCATTCCCACCAGCAGTGTATGAGAGTTCCTTTTTCCCCACATCCTCGCCAACACCTGTTGTTGGTGGTGTTCTTGATGGTAGCCATTCTAACAAGAGTGAGGTGGAATCTTAGTGTGGTTGTGATTTGCATTTCCTTTATGGCTAGGGATGGTGAGCATTTTTTCATGTGTTTTTTTGTCCATTTGGACTTCTTCCTTTGAAAAAGTTCTGTTTAATTCAGTTGCCCACTTCTTTATTGGTTCATTGATTTTTGGGGAGTTTAGTTTTTTGAGCTCCCTGTATATTCTGGTTATCAGTCTTTTGTCTGATGTATAGCTAGCAAATATTTTCTCCCTGTGGGTGTTCATAATTTAGAGACCATTTCTTTTGTTGTGCAAAAGCTTTTTAATTTCATGTAGTCCCATTTGTACATCCTTTTCCTCAGTTGCTGGGCTGCTGGAATTCTACTAAGGAAGTCCTTGCCTATACCTATTATTTCCAGGGTGTTCCTTGCTCTTTCCTGTACAAAAAGTAAGGTTTCAAGTCTGATATTAAGGTCCTTAATCCACTTTGAGTTGATACTAGTACAGGGTGACAGGCATGGACCTAGTTTCAGTTTTCTGCCGGTAGATAGCCACTTTCCCCAGCAATATTTGTTGAAGAGACTATCATATTTCCATTGTATGTTTTTGGCACCTTTATCAAAAAATAAGGTGGGCATAGCTGTGTGGATTCATATCCAGGGCCTCTATTCTGTTCCACTGGTTTTCATATCTGTTTTTGTGTCAGTACCATGCTGTTTTTATTGCTATGGCTCTGTAGTATAATTTGAAGTCGGGTATTGTGATAACTCCAGAATTGCTCTTTTTGCTCAGTATTGCCTTGGCTGTTGGTGGTCTTTTGTGTTTCCAAATGAACTTTAGGGTAGATTTTTTTTAATCTCTGTGATGAATGTCATTGGAATTTTGATGGGAAGTGTATTGAACATATAGATTTGCTTTTGGTAGTATAGCCATTTTTTTCACTTTATTTTATTTAATTATTCATATGTGCATACAAGGCTTGGGTCATTTCTCCCCCCTGCCCCCACCCCCTCCCTTACCACCCACTCCGCCCCATCCCTCTCCCCCCCACCCCCTCAATACCCAGCAGAAACTATTTTGCCCTTATTTCTAATTTTGTTGTAGAGATAGTATAAGCAATAATAGGAAGGAACAAGGGTTTTTGCTGGTTGAGGTAAGGATAGCTATACAGGGCATTGACTCACATTGATTTCCTGTGCATGGGTGTTACCTTCTAGGTTAATTCTTTTTGATCTAACCTGTTCTCTAGTTCCTGGTCCCCTTCTCCTATTGGCCTCAGTTGCTTTTAAGGTATCTGCTTTAGTTTCTCTGCATTAAGGGCAACAAATGCTAGCTAAATTTTTAGGTGTCTTACCTATCCTCACCCCTTCCTTGTGTGCTCTCACTTTTTTCATATGCTCAAAGTCCAATCCCCTTGTTGTGTTTGCCCTTGATCTAATGTCCACATATGAGGGAGAACATACGATTTTTGGTCTTTTGGGCCAGGCTAACCTCACTCAGAATGATGTTCTCCAATTCCATCCATTTACCAGCGAATGATAACATTTCGTTCTTCTTCATGGCTGCATAAAATTCCATTGTGTATAGATACCACATTTTCTTAATCCATTCGTCGGTGGTGGGGCATCTTGGCTGTTTCCATAATAGTATAGCCATTTTTACTATGTTGATTCTGCCAATTCATGAATATGAGAGATCTTTTTATCTTCTGTAGTTTTCCTCAATCTCTTTCTTCAGTAGTTTGTAGGTCTCCTGGTAGAGGTCATTTATGTCCTTCGTTAAATTTACTCCTAGAGATTTGATTTTTTTTGAGGCTATTATAAATGGAATTGTTTTCCTATATTCTTTCTCAATTTGTTCATTGTTGATGTATAGAAAGGCTACTGATTTTTAAAGTTAATTTTATATTCTACCACATTGCTGAAGCTGTTTATGGCATCTAGAAGTTTTTGGGTGGAGTTTTTTGGGTCTTTGAGGTATAGGATCATGTTGTCTGCAAATAGGGATATTTTGACTGTTTCTTTATCTATTTGTCTTCCTTTTATTTCTTCTTCTTGCCTAATTGCTCTGGCTAGGAATTCCAGGACTATGATGAATAGGAGTGGGCAGAGTGGGCATCCTTGTCTCATTCCTGAGTTTAGCAGGAAAGGTTTCAGTTTTTCCCCATTAAGTATGATGTTGGCTGTAGGTTTGTCATATATGGCCTTTAAAATGTTGAGGTACATTCCTTCTATTCCTAGTTTTCTTAGAGTTTTTAAATAGCCTTTGTAATTTTGAGGTACATTCCTTCTATTCCTAGTTTTCTTAGAGTTTTTATCATGAAGTGGTGTTGGACATTATCAAAGGCTTTTTCTGCATCTATTGAGATGATCAAGTGGTTTTTGTCTTTGCTTCTATTGATGTGCTGTATTACATTTATAGATTTGCTTATGTTGAACCACCCCTGCATCCCTGTGATGAAGCTGACTTGGTCATGGTGAATGATCTTTCTGATGTGTTGTTGAATTCGGTTTGCCATTATTTTATTGAGGATTTTTGCATTGATGTTCATTAAGGAGATTGTTCTATAGTTCTCCCTTTTGGAAGTGTCTTTGTCTGGTTTTGGGATGAGTGTAATACTGGCTTCATAGAATGAGTTAGGCAGTGTTCCTTCCCTTTCTGTTTCGTGGAAAAGTTTAAGGAGGGTTGGTATTAGTTCTTCCTTAAATGTCTGATAGAATTCAGTGAGAATCCATCAGGTCCCTGGACTTTTCCTTTTGGAAGACTCTTTATTGGCGCTTCAATTTCATTGCATATTATAGGTCTGTTTAGGTGGTTAATATCTTCTTGGTTCAGTTTTGATGGTTATAAGTATCTAGAACTCTGTCCATTTCTTCAAGATTTTCAAATTTATTAGAATATAGGTTCTCAAAGTAGTCTCTGATGATTCTCTAGATTTCCTTGGTGTTTGTTGTTATCTCCCCTTTTTTTGTGTCTGATTTTACTAAGTTGGTCTTTTCCCTCCTCATTTCAGTCAGATTTGCCAGGGACTTGTCAATCTTGTTTATTTTTTCAAAGAACCAGCTTTTTGTTTTATTGATTTTTGTATGGCTTTTTTGGTCTCTATTTCATTAATTTCAGCCCTTATTTTTATTTTTTCTCTCCTTATGCTTGTATTGTGTTTTTCTTGTTCTTGTTTTTCTAGGAGTTTGAGATATATCATTAGGTCATTTATTTGAGAGCTTTCTGTCCTTTTAATATATGCACTCATGGCTATACACTTTACTGTTAGGACTGCCTTTGCTGTGTCCTAGAGATTCTGGTAGGTCATGTTCTCATTTTCATTAGCTTCCAGGAACCTTTTGATTTCCTCTCTTATTTCTGCTATGACCTACTGTTCATTGAGCAATGTGTTATTCAGCCTGCAATTATTTGCGTGTTTTCTGCTGTTGCTTTTGTTATTGAGTTCTAGTTTTAATGCATTGTGATCAGATAGGATGCATGGGGTTATTTCTATTTTCTTATATTTGCTGAGGCCCCAGGATATAATGTATTTTTGAGAAAGTTCCATGGGCTGCTGAGAAGAATGGATATTGTGTTGTTGTTGGATGAAATATTCTGTAGATGTCAGATAGATCCATTTGGTCTATGGTGTGATTTAGATCTAGGATTTCTTTGTTGATTTTTAGTTTGGATGACCTATCTATTGGTGAAGGGGAGTATTAAAGTCTCCCACTACCACTGTGTTGGAGTCTATATGTGCTTTAAGTCTTTTAGTGTATGTTTGATGGAATTGGGTACACTGATGTTGAGTGCATATAAGTTGATAATTGTTTTTTCCTTTTGGTCTATTTCTCCTTTCATTAGTATGGAGTATCCTTCTTTGTCTTGTTTGACAAATGTAAGTTTGAAGTATACTTTGCTACTCCTGTCTGCTTTTGGGGGCCATTCGTTTGGAAAATCTTCTTCCAGCCATTCACCCTAATCCAGTGTTTATTTCTGTCAATAAGATGGATCTCTTGTAAACAACAGATTGTCAGATCTTTCTTTTTAATCCAATTTGCAAACAGTGTCTTTTGATGGGGGAGTTGAGTCCATTAACATTCAGTGTTAATATTGATATAAATGTGATTCCTGCCATTTAGTTGTTTTTGTTGTTTAAGGATTTGATTGAATCAATGCTACTCTCTGATTCCTTGTCTTTTCTTCTCCTGTGGTTTGATACTTCCTATCCTCTCATGGTTTTGTTTGCTTTCATCTTCTGTGTGCAGAATTCCTTGTGGATTCTTCTGTAATGGTGGCTTTGTGGTCATATACTGTTTTACTTTCTGTTTATTGGGGAAGATTTTTATTGCTCTGCTAATTTTTAATGATGTCTTTGCTGGGTAGAGTATCCTAGGGCTGAAGTTATTTTCATTCAGTGTCCCAAATACCTCACTCCATGCTATTCTTGCTTTTAAGGTTTTCATTGAGAAATCTGCTGCGATTTTGATGGTTTTACCTTTATATGTTATTTGTTTTTTCTCTCTTACAACCTTCAATATTCTTTTTCTGTTCTCTGTGCTTGTTGTTTTAGTGATAATATGCCATGGGGAGGTTCTACTTTGGTCAAGTCTGTTTGGTGTCCTGTACCTGAATGGGCAAAACTTTCTCGAGATTTGGGAAATTTTCTTTTTATTATTTTTTTGAATATGTTATGTATCCTTTTGGTTTTCACCTCTTCTCCTTCTTCAATGCCCATGATTCTCAGGTTTGGTCTTTTGATGGATTTGCTGAGTTCTGGTATATCTCCTTTCACAGCTCTGGAGTTGTTTGACTAAGATTTCTTCTGTTTTTTTCTTTAGCATCTATTTTATCTTCAATCTCTGAAATTCTGTCTTCCACTTGTTCTAGTCTGCTGGAGTGGCCTTCCACTGTGTTTATTGTTTGACTATAAAGGACTTTTTATTTCCAGGATTTCTGTTTAGTTCTTTCTTCTGAGGTTTTCCATATTTTTGTTCAACTCCTCTTTTATAATTTGTGTTGTCCTCTTTAATTAATGTATCTCTCTTTTTATTGTGTCCTTTGTTTCACTTTGATGTGTGTTGAAGTCCTTTCTGAGTTCCTTTATTTGTTTCTGTGTCATCTCATGTTCTTTACTTTTGGTGTCTTAAAATTTCTTGAGTGTATCTTGTATATTCTGCTTAGCCACGCCTAGTATCTTCTCCATGAATTTCTCAGAGATTTCTTCTTTGTGGGCTTTTTTGTGGGTGTCACTGGGTTCCTTAGTTGGAGTGAGCTTTTTCTCGCTCCTTTACTACTGATCTAACTGGGCCTTACTGGGAGCAATGAGAGATGCAGAAAGGACACATGATAGACAGACTGACAGAAAGTTGGGACCAGGTGTATTGGGTGCTCAGTCGGAGATGCACAATAGCCTCATTACTTCTTATCTCTATTAATATCTTCTCTTTACTCTGCTTCTTTTCTCTATCCTTATTCCTTATGGCCCTACTCCTTTACAATTCTTTAAAACCTTGCTTCTAAAAGTCTTCTGTTCTTTAAAGTCTCTTTCCTTAGACTATCTCTGTCCCATGTTTTCTCTTAGCTTTTCTTTAGCATAATCTCTCTTAAAGTTTTTGCCTCCAGACTTGCACTGTCCCGTGTTCTCTCTTTAGCTTCAGCAATTCCCCTCATCAATTCTCCTTCAGCAATTCTTTTCTCTTCACCAATCCTCCCTTCAACAATTCATTTTCCCCCTTCAGCAATCCTCCCTCCAGCAATTTCCCTTCAGTCAAAAACCCCCTGTCATAAAGCCTCCCCAATCCAAAAATCCTCATGTCCTCCTTCAGCAAGTCTTTCATACCCAGTGGTAAACAAGGAGGTGTAACAGCAGTTCTTGGGGAGACATTGTAACAAGACATTGTAACGAGAGGAATCTGTGTTCCTGCTTCTAAATAACTCAGGAAAAGCAGCTGAGATGCATCTCATCTTCTCAGTCCCTTCTGTGGCTGGGGCTGTGCCATATCTCAGCCTACAGATTACTTGTCATAAACATTGTAGGAAAAGCAGCTTCTCCATATCTTATTCTTGCCCTATTCTGTGGCTGGGGCTGTGCTGAACTCAGTCTGCAGAACAATGAGTCTGCAGTCCTCATAGGCTGTGTCCTCATAGGTTTCTCCTACTCTGCTCCCCACACTTAGTGACATTTATCATTGTTTTGTTGGGGTCGGGAACTGGGTATCCATTTTCTTCACTTCCCACTGAATCCTGTATTGAATTATTTTTGTGAAGAGAGTGGTTTCCATCCCTCCTCCTTCTTCCCATCATTCTACTTGGTGCTGTGCAACTATGTTTTTGGTAGGTGAGTTGGTAGGTTTGATTCCCTGATTTCTTTCCCTGATTTAATTTTTGTGTTGTGGCTGACTTAGTTGCAACTAGGTTGATGTGCTCTTTCTGTCCCTGGTCTGGAGGTATAATTTAGCAATAACAAATGCACAGGTTCAATGCCAGTCCAGTTGTTTACATATTACATAGAAAACCCCTTGATGATAATATCTATAAATAGTTGGAATTGGGGAGGAGTAATGGTTATTGGGCTAGTTATAGATTTTGGGGAATTGGTGAAAGTGTCACAGAAAAGGGGAGGCAGGAAAAGGGGTGGGTTGGTTAAGAGGTATGGGGGCTGCTGGGTTTTGTGGCCCCTGTGTGTGTTTGGATTTATTTCTTTTGTTGTAGTGGAGGGTGTTTGTGTCAGGGATTGCTTGGGGCTGATTGTGTGCAGTTAGTTCAGTAGGCTAGTCAGCAGGTGGAGAGTGTTTAGGAGGGAGGGGTAGTGTGGTGACAGGTTGGGGGAAGATAAGAGGGGGAGGTGAAGATAGGGGAAAGAGTTGATGAGAAGGGGAAGAAAGAGTAGTTGGGAGGGAGAACAATGGACTATAGTATAGGAGAAGGAGGGAAAGTGAAGAGGGTGAGAATAGGGATAAAGGAATAGTGATGATGGAGTTAATAATACAGGAATAAAAAAGAAAAAGAAAAAAAGAGAAACACAATAAAAAAACACCAGGTTAAGGAACCACAAAATATCTTTTTGTGATAAAAAAGTTCTGGAGTTATTCCTAAGGTGTCCAATCCTGGTATTGGCATTCAATCAGAAGCTCTGATGTGGTCTCCCCAGGTGACTGTCTTGTGAGTAGTATTTGGACCTTCTGTCCACAAGATTAGTTGAAACTGTGAGGTGAGGTAAGACTGCTGGCTCATGCAGAGTGGTCAGAGCTGTTGTATTCAGCAGGCAACAGCTGAATTGCCCTTCAGCTGCGGCTCTGTTTGGTTAGCTCCTCCCCCAGCAAGGTGGGGCAATTAGTTTTGAATGCTGCCCTCTGTCCCAGAGATCAGGTCTGGGGTCTACCTCCCATCTTGTTTTGGGATTTTTGGTCTTTCATCCCACCTCCCCTCTCAGCCTTTGTACTTTTCCTGATCTCTGCTGGGTGCTTCTGGCTCCTCTGGGAAGTTAGTTTGTTGTTCTGCTCCCTCTCTCAGCCTTTATGCTTCTCCTGATCTCTGCTGGGTGCCAGCAGCTCCTCTGGGTGGATGGCTTGTTGCCCCACCCCCAATCTCAGCCTTTGTTAGTTTATGTGTGTGTCACTGAGAGTTTGGTGCTGAGAGTTTAGCTCCTTGCCCCAACCCTGAGAGTTCAGCACTGAGAGATTGGCTCTTTGCCCCACCCCTGTTCTCCGATGTCAGTGTTAGATTACAGTTCATTGTTTTGGTTTTTTAGTTTTGCTGGGGGGTTCAGTCTGTCCAGGGGCTGTGCCGGATTATTTTCCTGGGGGTTGGGTGGGGGTGGTGGGTAGGGGAGCCATACATGGTGTGTGATGCTCACCTGTTTCTTCTGCAGTTTCACGCAGGCAGCTTTGGAACCAGCTGGCGATGAGCAATGGCATTGCTGTTTTCAGTGTGGCATGGTGTAGAGAGGTTTTCCACAAGCTAAGGGTCTAGGATGTTGCAGAGTTTGATTCTGATGGATGTTCTGTTTTCTACTTGGGAGAAGGTAAAAAAAAAAAAAAAAAGAAAGAAGTTGCCAGGGGATTTTATCCCAGGGCCAGAGGCTGGACACATCTTGCTGGCTGTGCCAGGCAGGATTTTTTAAAGTGTTAGATGCAATTAAAGGCTGATTGAAGGGTCAGTCTTTGAATTTTATCTGTACCTAATGTGATAGCAGTTATTATTTTGCCTAGGAACAATCAGAATTACCCAAGTATAGCTCCAATGTCTCAAGGAGGTTTCTGGTGTCATGGAGCTTAGGAGATCTGATTCCCTACCTTAGCCATTATTTTTCTAATTCTAACAATTTCTTTTCCTCTCCTGCTTCCCCACTGTCCCCTCAGATAGACCCACCAATATAATCATGCTCTTTTTCTCTTTATATAGGTGTATACACATATATAATATCACTTTTGTATTTATATATACATTTATCTTATAAGTCTAGATTCCACATATGAGGGAAAATGTGACCTTTTTCCTTCTAAATCTAGTTTACTTCACTTAATGTGATGATCTCCAGTTCCATCCATTTACCTACAAATAGCATAATTCCATTCTACTTTATGAATGAATAATACTCCAATGTATACCACATTTTCTTTCTTTTTTTTAATTGTTTTATTATTCATATGTGCATACAAGGCTTGGGTCATTTCTCCCCCCTGCCCCCACCCTCTCCCTTACCACCCACTCCACCCCCTCCCTCTTCCCCTATCCCCTCAATACCCAGCAGAAACTATTTTGCCCTTATCTCTAATTTTGTTGAAGAGAGAGTATAAGCAATAATAGGAAGGAACAAGTGTTTTTGCTGGTTGAGATAAGGATAGCTATACAGGGAGTTGACTCACATTAATTTCCTGTGTGTGTGTGTGTGTTACCTTCTAGGTTAATTCTTTTTGATCTCACCTTTTCTCTAGTTCCTGGTCCCCTTTTCCTATTGGCCTCAGTTGCTTTTAAGGTATCTGCTTTAGTTTCTCTGCATTAAGGGCAACAAATGCTAGCTAATTTTTTAGGTGTCTTACCTATCCTCACCCCTCCCTTGTGTGCTCTCGTTTTTATCATGTCTCAAAGTCCAATCCCTTGTTGTGTTTGCCCTTGATCTAATGTCCACATATGAGGGAGCACATACGATTTTTGGTCTTTTGGGCCAGGCTAACCTCACTCAAAATGATGTTCTCCAATTCCATCCATTTACCAGTGAATGATAACATTTCGTTCTTCTTCATGGCTGCATAAAATTCCATTGTGTATAGATACCACATTTTCTTAATTCATTCATCAATTTCAGGACATCTGGGCTATTTCCCAAGTTTGGCTATTGTGAAAGTGTGCAAGTGGCTCTATTCTGGCTTATGTTCTTTCAGGTGTATGTCCTGGAGTGGTATCACTGGACAGACGGTAAGTCTTTTTTTTTGAGGAACCTCCATACTGCTTACATAGTGGTTTTACTAGCTATCATTCCCACCAACAGTGTGGAATACTTTTTTCCTGTATCTTCACAGCATTTTTTGTTTGCATTCTTGATGGAGCAATTCTGATTGGAGATGAAATCTCAGTGTCTCTTTGATTTGCATTTCCTTTATGTCCAAGGATGTTGAGCATTTCTTTATGTATTTATTGGCCATCTGTATTTCTTCTCTTGAGAACTGTTAGTTCAATTCATTTGCCCATTTAGTGGGTTGTTGATTCTTTGTGGGGTTAATTTTTGGAGCTCCCTATATATTCTGGTTATTCATTCCTTGTCATATAACTGGTAAAGATTTTTTCTCATTCTGCAGGCTGTCTGTTTAGTCTAGTGACTGTTTCCTTTACTGTACAGAAGCTTTTTGGTTTCATGCAGTCCCATTTGTTAAACCTTTCTCTTAATTGCTGAGCTATTGGAGTTCTGTTCATAAGGTTATTACCTATGTCTGTATGTTCCACTGTATTCCCTCTTATTTCCTGTAGTAGTTTCACAGTTTCAGATGTTACATTAAGATCTTTGAATTGATATTAGTACATGAGAGATTGGGATCTAGTTTTAATCTACAGGTAGATATCTTGTTTTTCCATCACCTTAGTGTTCTGTATTTTATATTGGTCATATTGAGGCAGGCTATGTTAGGGATAGTCTGGGATTGCTCCCCTCTTGGCTCAAGGGCTTCTCCCCTTAGCCCACAGGTGAGCCAAGTGATGATGTATTGTCTTCCCACCTCCAAGTTCAAGGTGGTATAAAAATGAACTATCAAGAGACCCTGGTCCTTCTTCCCTACCCTCACTTGGCAGAAGGGGTGACTCCCCTTCCCTCAGTACAGCTATTCTACCTCACCCCATCCATATGTTCTGCTTGGATTCTTCCATTTGGAGCACAAGGACCAAGATCTTCTAAGAACAACAATTGCCAATAACAGTATTATTCCTATGAGTTCCATGTATAAAGTCTTGAGTCTATGTTAGAGAAATTAAACTCATAAGATGCTGTCTGAAAACCCTCTGTATTGGCAGTCTAAAATACCTGCTAATTTATTGTTGATTTAAACATGAGACATGAATAAAATCTATGATTTTATTTTACTTCCTAATTTGTTTTGGTGGGACTGGAGTTTGAACTCAAGTCTTCATGCTTGCTAAGTCACTCTACTTCTTGAGCCATTCCTCCAGGTCCTTTTTCTATGGTTATTTTTGAGATTAGGTCTTGCTTTTCTCATGGGCTGGCCTGTCCCATAATCCTCCTATTTTAGTGTTCCATGCAAACCTGGGATGACACATGTACACCACTGTGTCTAGCTTTTCCTCTTGAGATGGAGTCCTGTGAATTTTCTGCTCAGGCTGATCTGGAATTGTCATCCTCCCAATCTCTGCCTCCTGAGTAAGTAGGGTTATAGGCATGAAGCAAGGCATCCAGCTCCTAAGATTTTATTAGAAGAAACAACATACAGATAAACCACAAACTGGGGAAAAATATTGCCATAAATACTAATATCTTTAATATATAGGGAGCCTGTACATATTTATAAGGAAGATATTAAGCCTCCATAGAAATACTAAGTATATGGAAAATTATTCACAGATGAGAGAATAAAGTTGTTAATAGACTAGAAAATTCATGTAATGTCATTAATAATAAAACAAATGTGAGATTTAAAATAAGACTCACCAATCATGGTAGTGCATACCCAAAACCCCAGTGCTTGGGAGAGTGAGGCAGGAGGATTGCATGTTTAAAGCCAGCCTGGAATAAAAGCTGCATGATGCTGGCACAAAAACAGACATAAAAACCACTGGAACAGAATAGAAGATCTGGATGTGAATCCACACAGCTATGCCCACCTAATTTTTGACAAAGGAGCCAAAAACATATGATGGAGAAAAGACAGCCTGTTCAACAAATGTTGTTAGGAAACAGTTATCTGCCTGCAGAAAACTGAAACTAGATCCATGCCTGTCACCCTGTATGTAATCCACTCAAAGTGGGTTAAGGGTCTTAATATCAGACCTGAAACCTTGAAGCTAGTATCGGAAAGAGCAGGGAAATGCACTGGAAGCAATAGGCATATGCAAAGACTTCCTCAGTAGAATTCAAGCAGTGCAGCAACTAAGAGAAAGGATGGACAAATGGGACTACATGAAATTAAAAAGCTTCTGCACAACAAAAGAAATGGTCTCTAAATTGAAGAGGCCACACACAAAATAGGAGAAAATGTAAGCTATACATCAGACAAGAGACTGATAGCCAGAATATACAGGGACTTCAGAAAAATTAAACTCCCCCCAAATCAATGACCCAATAAAGAAATGGGCAACTGAGCTAAACAGAACTTTTTCAAAGGAAGAAGTCTAAATGGCTAAAAAACACATGAAAAAATGCTCACTATCCTAGACCATAAAGGAAATGCAAATCAAAACCATACAAAGATTCTACCTCACTCTTGTTAGAATTGCCACCATCAAGAACACCACCAAGAAAAAATGTTGGCAAGGATGCCGGTAAAAAGAACCCTCATAGACTGTTGGTGGGAATGTAAGCTGGTATAACCAACATGGAAAACAGTGTGAAGGCTTCTTTAAAAAACTAAAAATAGATGTGTCATACTATCCATCAATACCACTCCTAGGGATATACCCAAAGGACTGTGAGTCGGGTTACTACAAACTCACCTGCACAGCCACGTTTATTGCAGCTCTATTCACAATAGCCAAGTTATGGAAACAGCCAAAATGCCCCACTACTGACAAATGGATTAAGAAAATGTGGTATTTATACACAATGGATTTTTATTCAGCCACAGAGAAGAATGAAATCTTGTCATTCGCAAGTAAATGGATGGAACTGGAGAGCATTACCTTAAGTGAAGTTAGTCAGGCTCAGAAGGCCATATGCCTTTTATGCGTATTATATACCTTTTATGTGTATTATAGACCTAAAACAAATGCAGTAATATTATTGGACATGGGTCATACACCAAGGGAAGAATGTACACGGGAAGGATAGGGAAAAGGAAAGAAACCAAAAACTTGAATGTGGTTGATGTGCTCACTGTACAGGAACTAATATAGTAATCTTAAACTGATAGAGGCCATTATGGGAAGAGGTCTAGGGAGTAGTGAAGAGGTTTGGTAGAGATGAGCCAATTTGGGCTGTCACACATATGCATGGAAACAACACAAAGACTCTCCCTTTATAGCTATCTTCATCTCAAACTAACAAAAATGTTTTTCTTTTTATCTCTTATGTTTTTCCTTCAACAAAATTGGAGAACAAGAGGGCAGAACAGGTTATGCCAGGAGTTGGGTGGGGGAAGGGGGAGGTGGCCCAAATAATGTATACACATGTAAGTAAATGTAAAGACAAACAAAAAGGCCAGCCTGGGCTATGAGGGGAGATCCCTGTCTCATACTTCCCTCCATCCCCAGCCTTCCCCCACAAAAGACTGAATTTCTAACAAATTGGCAAAGATTTTTAAGGATCCTAAAACTCAAGAAATAGGAAAGATAGTGCTAGTCGGATTTCTGTTGCTGTGACAAAACACCGGAGGAAATCAACTTAAATTAGAAAAGGTCTATTTTGGCTCATGATTTCAGAGGTTTTAGTCCATGATTGCTTTGCCTTGCTGCTTCTGGACATGTGGCAGAACATCCTGCTAGAAAGTGCATGGGGGTATGGTAGATGGGGGCACTCATTTCACAGTGGCCGAGATGCAAAGATAAGAGAGAATGAGCAAATTGGGGGTGTGGAGGGGGAAAGGAGAGGGAGAGAGAGAAAGAAAGAAAGGGAGGGAGGGAGAGAGAATGGGAGGGAGGCGGGGGGGGGAGAGAGAATGGGAGGGATCCTAATATCCCCTTTAAGAGCACACCCCCAGTGACTTAGCTTCCTCCCACTAGGCCCACCTCTTAAAGTTTCCACAACCTCCCAACAGCACTACAGATGTCACAAGCCTGTAACACACGGTCTTTAGGAAATATTTAAGATCCAAATCATAACAGGCATTCAGGAACTGTGGACAGAAAACATTTTCTCTAAATCCCCCAACAGCAGGGTTGACTGTATATTCTACAAAGGATACATCCACTCAGAACTTCAGAATGTGACCTTTGGAATGAGGATTTTCCCAGGTGGTATCAAATAAGGATCTTGAGACGAGATTAAAGAGAGCCCTAAATCCAATAATGGATGAACTTATGAGACAGGAGAGGGAGTGCTGAGGACAGAGATATGGCAGAGATGCTATGAATGTGGAAGCAGGGATTGAGGTGACACATCCAGAGGACAAAACACTAGAAATTGCTGACAAACCCCAAAAGCTAGGAGAGAGGTGTGGAAGAGATTGACCGCAGAGCCACCAGCAGGAACTACCCCTACCAGCCCCTAGAGTGTGGATTTCTGGCCTCCAGGGATGTGAGGAAGTTAATGTCTGTTATTTAAGCCACCCAGTCTGTGGTACCTTTTTACAACAGTGCTAGGAAATGAATACTCCTGTAGTTCATTTGCCTGACTGAGCACAAAGAGATTTAATCATGATCAGACTTGGAAATGTTAATTCAAAAAGATAAACTCATACCTACTATATGGCAGATTACAAACCTGATAATGAGATACAAGATGGAAATAAGGCACTTTTGAAGAGAAGAGAATGGAGCAGGGTAAAAACAGATCAGAGAAGCAGTAGAGGCCAGGTCTTTTATGGGGCCATTAAGGTTGTAAGGCATTAACACAATTCTACAGTTGGTTTGATGGAATTCAATCTGAATGTAATATGAAGAATTCATCCTTTTGTCTAAAGTGCAAGACTAGGGTCAGGGAACCAGTTAAGAAGTTACTGTAAGCCAGGTATTGTGGTTCACACCTGTAATCCACCACTTAGTCTGAGGCAAGAGGATCGCCAGTTTGAGGCCTGTGTGGACTACATAGTGAGATCCTGTCTCACAAAAAAAAAAGTTTGCTGGAGTAACCTGAATGACATGCTCTGTGGTTGTAGACAAGAAAGAAAAAAAGTGAGAAGATTAGAAGATATTGAGGAAACTGAATCAACAGGTTGCTGTGAGGGATTGAAAGTTTGGGGTAGAAAGGGGAAGGAATGAGGAGATGAGAAAGATAGGAACATTTCTATCCTTAACAATTGAGTGGAGGCTCACAGTTTTGGAGGCTTCAGTCTATGACCAGTTGGCCGCATTACTTTGGGCCGATGATGAAAACAACAAATGGTGGCAGGGAGCATGCAGTGGAGCACACGGTTTACCTCATGGCCAGGGCATGAAGGAGAGAGACAGGAAGGGACTGAGGTTCCACATGCCCTTCAAGTGCACACACGCAGTGACTTAAAACCTCCACCCATTAAAGGTTCCACCACCTCCTAATTGTGCCGGCCTGGGAGTGAGCCTTTAGTACAGGGACACTTGGGGGTCATTCTGGTTCCAAACTATAGCAGACCAGCTGTACTACATGTCATAGACTGTGTGACTTAAACAGCAGGCATTAATTTCCACAGTTCTGGAGGCTGGAAGTCAAGTCAGGTACCAGCATAGCTGGATTCTCGATATGTACTTCCTTGACGAAAGGATGTAAGGACTTTAGTCTCTTTATGATGGCACCAATTTTATCATGGGTGTTCCACCTTCATGACCTCATCTCACCCTGACTTCCTCCCAGATCTAGCAACCCTAAGGGGGAGAGTTCCAACATTGGAGTTTAGGGAGTACACAGACACGCAGCCCACGACACCGTAATCATGAGTTCTTCACTTTGCTCTGTGCATTGCAAAGTCTTCCCAAGGGAGCAGAGGACTTGCACGAGCTGGAGTGGGGAGCACATGAAGAACAGGGGTTTACTGGGGTCACTTTATCTTGCCCAGTCGGTTCAAAACACTCTCTGATTCCCCTGGACTCCCAAGGGGAGTATTCTCAAGGTTACCTCTGGCTTTAGATTTCTGCTTTCACTGAATTAGACAGTCTCAGCACATTGGTTTATGAGTTTAGATGATTTACTGAAAGCTCAAGGCAGCAGAGAGATTAATAACCCATTTTGAACAACCAAGAATGCACCGTAAGCTTTTCTCTTCAGAAGGTCTTCAGCCATTTCTGAAATTTCTTGGCAATTTCTGTGAGGTTAGGCCTTCTCTTCTCCCTTTTCCTGCTCACAGCCTAGTGCAGAGGTTGGACATCTTGTTTTTCTGAAACACAGTGGTGTCTGTCTCCCATTAAGAAAAATTTTGGCCCCAATTCTAATGTAATACATTTTGCATCCTGGTACATAATTGTGGGAATACCCTGGGTTTTTCTCTGCTGATTCAGCATCAGTAAACGTTCTAGTCATGTCCATTTAGCATGTTCAAGAGTAAAATCACACCCACAATCTGCCTGCAGAATGTGATTCTTTTTTGGGAGTGAAGGTAGAAACTAGATGTCATTATGTAGCCCAGGCTGGCCTTGAACTCATGATCCTCCTGCCTCAGCCTCTGGAGTGTTGGGAGATTGTTTCTTTTCTACCCTCCTGTTCCTGTGTGACAATGTGTGCATTTTTTTTCAGTTTAATGATAAATAATAATTACATAGTGTATTAAAATGAATTATATTTAGCCCTCTGTATCCATAGGTTCTGCCTCCATAATTCAACCAATAGCAAATCAAAAACATTTGGAAAAAAATTGCATCTCTCCTAAACATGTACAGACTTTCCCTAAATAATACAGCATAGCAACTATTTACCCAGCACTTACATTGTGTTAGGTATTGTAAATAATCTAGAGGTAATTTAAAGTATACAGGAGGATGTGCACATGTAAATGCAAACATAGTGGCACTGCATACAAGGGACTTGAGCATCTGCAGATTTTGGTATCTGAAGGGGGTCCTGGCACCATCCTCTACAGAGAGTGAGTGGCAGCTCCGGAGCTTCTGTTTCATAGTCCCATGCCGTATTTGAGGATTTCCTGGACTGTTTTATAGCTACACTGTGATGCTTGGCTTTTTACCAACAGGTAAGAAATGACATTTGACTTTGTATTTGGAGTATTCTAGATCTGCTATCTAAATTAACAAACACTTCAATCCTTCTTTAGAGAGGGTGTACAGGGTAAGAAGAGTAAATAGGGGTCTTTCAGTTCCCGTTTCTTTTCTCTTTTTTTGCAGTACTGGGGCTTGAATTCAGGGCCTATACCTTGAGCCACTCCAGCAGCCCTTTTTTTGTGATAGTTTTTTTTGAGATAGGGTCTGGTGAACTATTTCCCAGGGCTGGCTTCGAACTGTGATCCTCCTGTTCTCTGCCTCCTGAGTAGCTAGGATTATGGACATGAGCCACCCATGCCCAGCTCAATTCCCATTTCTTAACTAATGGCTTTTCAGGGGCAACACTGATCCATGCTGGCAGAGTTCAGAATCTATATTTCAGCAAACACTGGTGGTGTATCACACAGACCCTGTAGCATCATTTACCATCTGCACAGTGGAGACTCCAAGCACAGAAGCCAAGTGCATTTAAACATCTTTCTGCCTGCCGTAATATATTGGCCTTTGTCTCATCCATCTTTGTTAGTGATCAGGCAAGACATCATAAGTTGTTTCTGCTCCAATATTTTTTCTGAAGATAACATAATGAATATTGATGCAGCCAAAAGTGCAGTGAGTAGGTAGGATGGATGGTTATTACATGAAAAAAAAAATCAATGCATATAACCTCAAGACTAAATTTGAATTCCACTTTGGGAACCTGTTTTGTGGTTTGGAAAAGGACAGATTTAACAGCAGCTGTTTGGGACTTGACAAAAAAAAGAAATCTGACATTTCTGTTCCAGGGATGCAATCTCAAGACAATGGAGGGTGGCAATGGTTCAATCTCCCTGAAGCCTGGATGGGTACACAACAGTACTTGGGACAGATGTTTCCTTCTACAGTGCCAGATTCTAGTGCAGTTACAGAGAATAAGACACAGTCTGGGAAGTGAGATCTGGATTTGAATTCAGCTGCTACAGTTTGGACCCAATGTCTCATGAGGGATCATGTGTCAAAGCTTGGTTGCAAGGGTGGTGCTATTGGAGGTGGGGAAACCTTTAGGAGATGGGGCTTAGAGGGAGGTCTGCAGGTCACTGGGGCTGTGCCCTTGAAGGGGACTGTGGAACCCCAGTGCTTTTCTTGCCCTCTTTTATCCCTCACCAAAGGCAACTGATCATGGACAGGAGTTTCTAAAAGTGTAAGCCAAAATAAACCTTTGCTCTTTATAAGTTGATTACCCCAGATATTTTGTTATGGCAATGGAAAGCTGACTCATACACCAGCATTGAAAAAATATAACCATGGACAACTATGACAAACCATTCAGAAGCACACTTTCTTTACTGCTAAACTGAAGATAACTGTGTCTATCTTGCAAGTAAAGATTAGTAGTAATGCATATGCAGTATCTGGCATATAGCACTTGCTTAATAGAAAGCAGCAATTATACTTCATACTAGTGGATTATTTTGCAGTGAAATAAATTATCAGATGTTTTTGTTTCATGCAAGAATGTTTTGAATGCAAATTATTCAAGAGTGTATAAGTATTATGAAAAAAAAGTTCTCATATGAAAAGATCCCTGGTATTCAACTATAAAATTGTAAGGCTAATGTGAGAAGTACTATCTGCTATAAATATATTCCATAAATTGTTATGGAATAAATTGAGATAAAATATGTGAAAATGTATTGCAAGATGTAAAATGTATCTGCATTTGTATTTTCCTTGGGTGAATTTTTCCCTGGTGTTGAATATTAATATACTTAGAAGAATCTGCTTTACAGAGCACTTACAAAACAAAGGTGCCTTTCCCTATGTACATGGTATGTAGCAAACCAAGCCAGATAGGGAGGCATTTCTCATGGGAACCTGTCACACCTGACAGCCAGGCTCTCTTCTCTCATTTGTCTTTTAGTCACTCTAAGTAAACAGCCGTTACACACCATTGAACAGTGGAGGTAATAAAACTTCCAGGAGAATAGCTAATAATAATTTGGGTTGCTGATGATGGAAAATGTCAAGGTAAAAGCCACAGAAGCATAGTAGGTACTTCCTTTTCTTCAGTTGGCATTTTATGGGGCCAGGGCTTTTGTTTTTAAATGAAGTGTAGGAGATGTATATCATACACATTTATTATCATAAGCCAAATAGTGCACAGGTACATAAGAAAAAGTAAATGCTCTTCCTTTCTCTGTCTTTTTATCCTCAGCTTTCAGAGGTGCACAGTGTTGACAGTTTGATGTGGGTTCTTCCACAGGTGGCTGAGTTTCTCTGCCATGAATGGCAGCGAAGCCATCAGTGGAAGACTGTGAACGTCCAGATAGGTGATCGATCTCTGTATCCTTGAGGAACAGACCCTTCTGCTATCAGGCTTCCCAGACAATTGCAAGCAGGTTATTTGGGAGATAAATAATGTGCTGAAATTGCTTATTAGAATGCACACAGTTCTTTGGCCAATGACATAGTCACAATGATACTCATGGATAGAAAATATTTTAAAATCTGATCATGATATTATGTTCCTTTGCTAGAAAAATGGGTTTGAGGATTCCCTTCCTTGATGCCAGAAGGATGTCCTGCTTTAGCATTGGAATCTGGTGAGCTTTCCTGAAGCAGCACTCGGTACCACGCTGGGAGGGTAACTGGTCCTGGGGACACAGTGCCTTCACATTTGGACCACCAGAGTCTACCCTGGGTACCTCCTCTTTAGGATGATTTTAATTCTTATCCTTTCCCTGTGATGACATACCATGCCACTGAGCTTTGGGTGGCCTTTCAGTAAGTTACCAAACATGAGAATGGTTCAGGGGGCCCCCTGAACTTGCAGTGAGACTCAGAAGTAAGGGTGGTTTTGTGTACATTCTTCTCTCTAACTTTGGCTTTGGATCCTGATTTAATCAGCCTGGATTGACATATAAAATGTCATAGAGTAGGAGGCTTCAATGACAGGAATTTCTTTTCTTTCAGTTCTGGAGGCTGGAGGTCCTGGCTCAAGGTACTTACTGATTTGATTCCTGCTTCTCTTTCTGGCTTGCACACAGCTATCTTCTCCCTGTGGTGTCACATGTAGAGAAAGGTCCCCAGTGTCTGCCTGCATTGCAGAACACTGCTTTTCTTTGATCAGGGTTCTACCCTTATGATCTCATTTAGTTTTTATCACCTTCACCATAATCACCTGAGGATGATGGACTTTAACATGTGTATTTATAGGACCACAGTTCAGTCCAAACAGATCCTAACTCCTTATGGTTGGGTCAGAAGTCTTGGGCGGACCTGGCAGTCCAGGAACTGTGAGGTCTACTTGACCTCACAGTTTGACTGACTCTGGGTAAGGGGTATAATGTAGTGAGATTATTTCAAAGTGTGTGTGAAGACTGTGCTATGTGCAATAAGCCAGGCACAAACTAAATATTGTATGATCCCACTCTTGTGTAGAATCTATAGTAGTCAAATCTATGGAGACAAAATGGAGTAGATAATTGGGGAGGAAAGGGAGGGGACATATTGTATATTAGGCAGAAAGCTTCAGTTTGGGTGATGGATAATTCTGGTGATGAATTCTGGTGATGATTATACAAAATGTGAATATACTTAGGGCCACTGAACTGTATACTTAAAATTGTTAAGATTGTAACTTTTAATACCCACAGAGCCACAGTTTTTAAAAGTGGATGTGAAATGTAATTCACCAGCCCATTATAACTTCTGCCATTTAATGGAACTGGAATTCAACTAACAGACAGCTAGAACAGCCCATGACAAGGGAGCAAGAAGGTCTCTCCTCTGCTGTGGACTGAATGTTTGTGTCCTCACAAATTTTTATTTTCAATCCTAACCTCAAAGTGATCATGTTAGGAGGTGGGAGTTTGGGATGTGATTACGTGACTGTAAGTCAGGTTTCCATTGCTGTAACAAATACTTCAAGTGATTAACTTATAAAGAGAAAAGATTATTTTGGCTACAGTGTTAGATGTCCCAGCCCATAAGTAGACAGATCCATTGCTTTTAGTCTTCTGATGGGGGAGCTGGATGGCAATGGCAAGGAGCACATGATGGAACAGACATGCTTTCCTCATGGCCTGGAAATGAAAGAGAGAAGGAGAAGGAGATTAGGCTCCCACAATCCTTTGGAAGGCCATGATTCCCATGACCTAAATGCCTTCCCCTAGGCCCCTCCTCCTAAAGGGCCACCTCCCAGTGGTTCTTCCCTGGGACCCAACTTTTAACATATGGGTCTTTGGAGGACATTTAAGGCCCAAACTATAGCAGTGACTGATCCTTTGAGTGGGATGAGTGCTCTCATAAGGGAGGTTCCAGAGAACAACCTTGCCCCTTTGTCCATGTAAGGACATAGCCACAGGTGACTATCTATGAACCAGAAAGCAGGTCCTCCTCAGATATCAGGTCTGCAAGGTCTTGATCTAGGACTTCCCAGCCTCCAGAGCAGTGATAAAGAAGTTTCTGTTGCTTATTTACTATCCATTTGCTACCACAGCACATTCCTAATCCAGTTCACTCCTTTTGAATTGTTGGTGCATCTTTAGCCTTGTCTGTCAGCCAGTGAAACAGACTGCTAAGAGTCCACGAAGTCATATTTCTCTTTCCTTGTGGGCATGCATTTAGATTACAGATCTTAATTAAGGGAGGCTGCATCTTGGAGATCTGTATCCTATCCAGGTCTATCTCCTCTGTAAGTAGACCTCTTTTTCTCTTTCTACTGTAAGATGGGTAGGTTCCATGAACCCAGAGGAGGCTGAAAGGAACCCAATAGAAACACTTGGATTGAGTTGTAATTGGTCAAAAAATAAATATATACTCTTCAGAAGTCATGGAGAATAATCCAGATTTTTCTATTATGGGATCTTTTTTCTATTATGGGATCTTACAAACTCTCTGGAAAATTGTTTCCAATAGATCTTGTTGCATGGGAAGAGCTACATGTCCAATTACTTCCATTACAGAAATGTTGCTATGATAAGAACATCTCCTACCCTTCTCAAGGAAGCAAATAGAAATCTTTTCCTTGCAACATAGTTCTAAACTTTTCTTCAGAACATACCCAGTTATAGATTTTAGCAGCTATTATATAGTTGGTTATTAAAATACAGCATGTGAGGGGAATTCCAAGATGGTGGCTAAGGGAGGAAGCAGAATGTGTGCCTCCTAAAGTAAAATCTTGGAGAGATGCTGGAGATACACCTTATAGGAAAAACCACCCAGAAGAGGCAAAACTTTGACTCCTCCACACCCCCAACCCATGCATAGCATCTCCACTTCACGTTAAACAGAGAAACCAGGAGGGCTCCCACACTGCTGCCAGATGCCACCCCCCAGAAGGCTTGGGAAGACACGGACCACAAGGTGAGGTAAGCGGTATGTGGTACTCCCACAGACAACCCTGGGCCAGATCAGCATAGTCCCCTGGACAGACCGACCCCCACCCAGGGAAAAAAGAGAAACTGAATAATAAGCAATAATAACAAAAAAGACACATAGCAAAGAGGGTGGAGTGCCCTGAGTGCTGAAGAGTGGGGGAGGGGAATCCCTCACAAGCCAGCCAGAGAGGGCAGGAGTGGTGGTACACGCCCAGCAATCAGGAGCGGGAAAGCTTGTAAAAGCGGCAGTGGGAGAAAAACTCCACAGGAAAGGGGGGAACACCCAGTTCCCATGTGAAATGTAAATAAACATGCAGGCATGAGAAATCTGGTGCAGTGTCACCTCCCCCAGTGTACTTGGAAAGGGGAAAGCTTGTAGCAGTGGCATTTTGCCCAGAACTCTGAGTAATCAAAGCCTGTGGGGCCAGGTGAGTGTTAAGCTCACCCCTGAGATCTGCATAAATAACGCCTCCAGCAACAGCAGGCTGACAGCAGTGGGCAGGTGAGCCACAGCCGCAGATAGCCATCGCAGAACTGTCTCCAGACTCTTTTTTTCTCTCTTCCTTTGATGAGACAATAACTGAACTACGCCTGTATGCTGAAAAACTTACTGAAATTGTATTGCATTTGAACTTGGGACACTTTGGGGGTTTTTTGTTTGTTTGTTTTCTGCTGTTTTGTTTTGTTTTTTTTTTCAGTTTTTGTTCCCCTTTGATGAGACAACAATAGAACTACTTCTGAGACACCATCTCTAGGATTGGAAGCTGAGGGACGAACACCAAAATTATATTAAGACTGAAACTTTATTGCATTTGAACTTGGAGATTTTTTTTCATTTATTTATTTTTTATTTTTATCTTATTTTTATTTTTATTTTCAATCCTCTCTCTGTCTCTCTAATGCCTGTTCAGCTTACTGTTGATTAGTACACTATCTCTCCCTGTTTATATCTTTGAAACTTTTTTGTTGTTTGTTTGTTTTGTTTTTTCTACTTGTTTATTTGTTTTTCTCCTTTTCTTTAACTTCTTTGCTTTCCATCTCCTCTCACCCTTCCATTCTAAATATCACCATTGTTATTATTACAAGCTAGAAAATACTTAATTGCACACAGTACAGAGACAGTAACAACACAAAGGGCAATGACGGGAAGACAGAAAAAACAGGGAAACCAGTTTCCCCATAGCAAAAAATTAGTACAGGAACCAGAGGGGAATGAAGAAAACAGATACTCAGATACAGACTCCAACAAAATGAAGATAAACTATGCCAAAGAACCCAATGAAGCCCACAAAAACAATCTAAAAGAAGAAATCCTGCAAGTAATCAATGAGAATTTTAGAGAGATGATACTGGATATGGTCAACCAAAATATACAGGAGACACTCAAGAAATTCCAAGACAACAAAAATAGAGAATTTGAAAAAGCACAAAAAGAAATAAAAGAAACCATAGAAGCACTGTAGAAACACCAAAGTGAAACAAAGAACATGATTAATAAAGAGATAAATAAACTCAGGACAAAAAAAAAAGAAGAAGGGACTCAGATATGGAAAACCTCAGAAAAAAGAACAAACCAGAACTGCAAAACAAAATGGAAGGACAATCAGCAGAATAGAACAAACAGAAGACAGAATCTCAGAACTCGAAGATGAGATGGTAATTAAAGGAAAAACTGAAGAACTATTAGTTAAACAACTCAAGACCTGTGAAAAGAAAATGAAAGAACTCACTGACTCCATCAAAAGAGCAAACCTGAGAATCATGGGCATCGAAGAAGGAGAAGAGGTGCAAGCAAAGGGAATGTGTAATATATTCAACAAAATAATAATGGAAAATTTCCCAAATCTAGAGAAATCTATACCCATACAGATGCAAGAGGCCTCCAGAACACCAAACAGACCAGATCAAAATAGAACTACCCCACGGCATATCATCATTAAAACAACAAGTCCAGAAACTAGGGAAAGAATATTGAAGGCTGTAAGAGAGAAAAAACAAATAACATACAAAGGTAAACCCATCAAAATCACAGCAGACTTCTCAACAGAAACATTAAAAGCAAGAAGAGCTTGGGGTGAGATCTTCCGGGCACTGAATGAAAATAACTTCAACCCCAGGATACTCTACCCAGCAAAACTATCATTCAAGATAGATGGAGCAATAAAAGTCTTCCATGATAAGCAGAAACTAAAACAATATGTGACCACAAAGCCACCACTACAAAAGATTCTTCAAGGGATTCTGCACACAGAAAGTGAAACCCAACTAACCATGAAAAGGCAGGTAGCACCAAACTACAGGAAAAGAAAAAGCAAGAAAGTAGAGAGTAGCCTCAACTTAGGTACACACAATCAAACCTTCAAACAACTAAGACAACTAAATGACAGGAATCACCACATACCTATCAGTACTAACGCTTAATGTTAATGGACTTAATTCCCCCCATCAAAAGGCACTGTTTGATGAAACGGGTAAAAAAGGAAGCTCCAACAATTTGTTGCTTACAGGAGACCCACCTCACTGACAGAAATAAGCATAGGCTTAGGATGAAAGGCTGGAAGAAGATTTACAAAAACAATGGCCCCTGAAAACAGGCAGGAGTAGCAATACTTATCTCTGACAAAGTAGACTTCAAACCTACATTGATCAAACAAGATAAAGAAGGGCATTCCATACTAATAAAAAGGGAAATAGACCAAAGGAAATAACAATTATCAACCTATATGCACCCAATGTCATGCCCTGAAAGACCTAAAAGCATATATTAACTCCAACACAGTGGTTGTAGGAGACTTTAACACCCCATTATCATCAATAGATAGGTGATACAAACAAAAAATCAATAAAGAAATCCTAGATCTAAAATATATAATAGATTAAATGGACCTACTTGATGTCTACAGAACATTTCATCTAATTTCTACACAATATACATTCTTCTCAGCAGCCCATGGAACCTTCTCCAAAATAGATCATATCCTAGGGCACAAAGCAAGTCTCAGCAAATATAAGAAAACAGAAATTATACCATGCATTCTATCTGATCACAATGCAATAAAACTAGAACTCAACAACAAAAGTAAAGACAAAAAGCATGCAAACAGCTGGAAACTGAATAACTCATTACTTAATGAACAATGGGTCATTGATGAAATAAAAGAGGAAATTAAAAAGTTCCTGGAAGTCAATGAAAATGAAAACACAACCTACCGGAACCTATGGGACACAGCAAAGGCAGTTCTGAGAGGAAAGTTTATAGCCATGAGTGCATATATTAAAAAGACTGAAAGATCCCAAATCAATGACCTAATGATACATCTCAAACTCCTAGAAAAATAAGAACAAGCAAATCCCAAAACAAATAGAAGGAGAGAAATAATAAAAATAAGAGCTGAAATCAATGAAATAAAAACCAAAAAAACCACACAAAGAATTAATGAAACAAAAAGCTGGTTCTTTGAAAAAATAAACAAGACTGAAAGACTCCTGGCAAACTTGACTAACATGAGGAAAGAAAAAACCCAAATTAGTAGAATCAGGAATGCAAAAGGGGAGATAACAACAAACACCATGAAAATCCAGGAAATCATCACAGACTACTTTGAGAACCTATATTCAAATAAATTCAAAAATCTTAAAGAAATGCACAGATTTCTGGATACATATGATCATCCAAAACTGAACCAAGAGGAAATTAATCACCTGAATAGATCTATAACACAAAATTAAATTGAAGCAGCAATCAAGAGTCTCCCCAAAAAGAAAAGTCCAGGACCTGATGGATTCTCTGCTGAATTCTATCAGACCTTTAAAGAAGAACTGATACCAACCCTCCTTAAACTGTTCCACGAAATAGAAAGGGAAGGAAAACTGCCTAACACATTTTATGAACCCAGTATTACACTTATCCCAAAACCAGGCAAAGACACCTCCAAAAAGGAGAACTATAGGCCAATCTCCTTAATGAACGTTGATGCAAAAATCCTCAATAAAATAATGCAAACCGAATTCAATAACACATCAAAAAGATTGTTCACCACAACCAAGTAGGCTTCATCCCAGGAATGAAGGGGTGGTTCAACATATAAAAATCAATAAACATAATAAACCACATTAACAGAAGCAAAGACAAAAACCACTTGATCATCTCAATAGATGCAGAAAAAGCCTTTGATAAGATCCAACATCATTTCATGATAAAAGCTCTAAGAAAACTAGGAATAGAAGGAAAGTACCTCAACATTATAAAAGCTATATATGACAAACCTAGAGCCAGCATTATACTTAATGGAGAAAAACTGAAACCATTCCCTCTAAAATCAGGAACTAGACAAGGATGCCCACTATCTCCACTCCTATTCAACATAGTACTAGAATTCCTAGCCAGAGCGATTAGGCAAGAAGAAGGAATAAAAGGAATACAAATAGGTAAAGAAACTGTCAAAATATCCCTATTTGCAGATGATATGATTCTATACCTTAAAAACTCAAAAAAACTCTATTCAAAAGCTCCTAGAAACTATCAATAGCTATAGAAGGTAGCAGGATACAAAATCAACATAGAAAAATCATTAGCATTTCTATATATTAATAATGAACAAACTGAGAAAGAATATATGAAAATAATTCCATTTACAATAGCCTCAAAAAAAATCAAATACCTAGGTGTAAACCTAACAAAAGATGTGAAAGACCTCTACAAGGAAAACTATACACTTCTGAAGAAAGAGATTGAGGAAGACTATAGAAAGTGGAGAGATCTCCCATGCTCATGGATTGGTAGAATCAACATAGTAAAAATGTCTACACTCCCCAAAGTAATCTACATGTTTAATGCAATTCCCATCAAAATTCCAATGACATTCATTAAAGAGATTGAAAAATCTACTGTGAAATTTATATGGAAACACAAGAGGCCACGAATATCCAAGGCAATACTCAGTCAAAAGAACAATGCAGGAGGTATCACAATACCTGACTTCAAACTATATTACAAAGCAATAACAATAAAAACAGCATGGTACTGGCACAAAAACAGACATGAAGACCAGTGGAACAGAATAGAGGACCCAGATATGAAGCCACACAACTATAACCAACTTGTCTTTGACAAAGGAGCTAAAAATATATGATGGAGAAAAGACAGCCTCTTCAACAAAAACTGCTGGAAAAATTGGTTAGCAGTCTGCAAAAAACTGAAACTAGATCCATGTATATCACCCTATACCAAGATTAACTCAAAATGGATCAAGGATCTTAATATCAGACCCCAAACTCTAAAGTTGATACAGGAAAGAGTAGGAAATACTCTGGAATTAGTAGGTATAGGCAAGAACTTTCTCAATGGAACCCCAGCAGCACAGCAACTAAGAGATAGCATAGATAAATGGGACCTTATAAAACTAAAAAGCTTCTGCTCAACAAAAGAAATGGTCTCTAAACTGAAGAGAACACCCACAGAATGGGAGAAAATATTTACCAGCTACACATCAGACAAAGGGCTGATAACCAGAATATATAGGGAACTCAAAAAACTAAATTCTCCCAAAATTAATGAACCAATAAAGAAATGGGCAAGTGAACTAAACAGAACTTTCTCAAAAGAAGAAATTCAAATGGCCAAAAAACACATGAAAAAATGCTCACCATCTCTAGCAATAAAGGAAATGCAAATGAAAACCACACTAAGATTCCACCTCACCCCTGTTAGAATAGCCATTATTAGCAACACCACCAACAACAGGTGTTGGCAAGGACGCGGGGAAAAAGGAACCCTTTTACACTGCTGATGGGAATGTAAACTAGTACAACCATTCTGGAAAAAAATTTGGAGGCTACTTAAAAAGCTAAACATTGATCTACCATATGATCCAACAATACCACTCTTGGGGATATACCCAAAAGACTATGTCACAGGTTACTCCAGAGGCACCTGCACAGCCATGTTTATTGCAGCACTATTCACAATAGCCAAGTTATGGAAACAGCCAAGATGCCCCACTACTGATGAATGGATTAAGAAAATGTGGTATCTATACACAATGGAATTTTATGCAGCCATGAAGAAGAACGAAATGTTATCATTCGCTGGTAAATGGATGGAATTGGAGAACATCATTCTGAGTGAGGTTAGCCTGGCCCAAAAGACCAAAAATCATATGTTCTCCCTCATATGCGGACATTAGATCAAGGGGAAACACAACAAGGGGATTGGATTTGGATCACATGATAAAAGAGAGAGCACACAAGGGAGGTATGAGGATAGGTAAGACATCTAAAAAACTAGATAGCATTTGTTGCCTTCAGTGCAGAGAAACTAATCAGATACTTTAAAGCAACTGAGGCCAATAGGAGAAGGGGACCAGGAACTAGAGGAAAGGTTAGATCAAAAAGAATTAACCTAGAAGGTAACACACACGCACAGGAAACCAATGTGAGTCAACTCCCTGTATAGCTATCCTTATCTCAACTAGCAAAAACACTTGTTCCTTCCTATTATTGCTTATACTCTCTCTACAACAAAATTAGAGATAAGGGCAAAATAGTTTCTGCTGGGTATCAAGGGGGTGGGGGGAGAGGGAGGGGGCAGGTGAGAGTAAGGGAGGGTTTGGGGGGAGAGGGGAGAAATGACCCAAACATTGTATGCACATATGAATAAAAAAATACAGCATGTGGATACTGGCCCAGTTTCTGTATGGACACAAAAATAATGTTATAGCTTGCCATACTAAAAATGGCATTTAAAATACCCAAAAAGTAACAAAAAGTAGAGCCTTTGAAAATCATATCTGATTATGTATACTGCTTCAGCATGTGTATAAAGGTCTGTCATAATGGAATATTTTATGTGTATAAGGAAAGTACACAATCATCCTGTATCACATGTTAGTGTGTGGAAAGCCCCAAATATAAGTTAGGTACAAAACTTCAGATTTTTTGAAGCTATTTGTTTTTCTTCTCCCTATTTTGATCCATTTGCATCTTCAGAGTGTCCCTCTGTAGTCTTCCAATGGGTCTCTTCCACCTGGGAAGAGTACAGAGGATGCTATGGTGGAATAGTGTGTGTATCTGAGTATCCTCAACACAATTTCCCATCTTCCTACTTGGTGCATGTCTAGAGGCGTGCATTTAGGATTCAGAAAGGATGTTCTTGAGTGGAAGAAACAAGGTGTTTGCATACTCACTCCTTCCAGAAGAGACCCTGACTTCAGCAACAGTGTGGAGCAACACCCTTCTTACCTTGGGACACTTGTGGGCACTAGTACAATGGGTTCAGTTGATTGGGCCCAACTTAAGTGGCCTATGAAGATCAGACTTTGTGGTTTTCCTGAACCATATGGAGTTGTACAGGATGGAGAGGGAGTCACAGATGGTAAAGGGTTAAAAGATTGTCTTCCTTTTCTCTCTTGGCCTCATATGTTCCACTTCCAAAGGATAGTGAGGGAGTGTACAAGAGAGAAGAAGGAGGATGATAAATAAGGCTGTGCTGATGGAAAATGCTCTGGAGTGACCCTCACCCTTCTGAGGGTAGGACAGGGCCCACCATGAGGCTCTCACATTTCCAGCACTTGGAAATGTAGATTGAGGTGACAGGTGGCACCAGCAACAATGTCAGTGTGATGCCCCTGCAGGATAGAAGGAGGCCTGTTCACAGCACTAGCTATGGAGTTGAGGCTCACAATGTGCTTTTATGTATGTTTGTGAAAATGACATTAAAACCAAACTAATCTCGAGAGCAATAAATTGGACGCTAATGTGAAGTGACTAGGAAATTATCTGCTGAAAAAGAAACTAGAAAAACTCGTCATAGGATGAGTTTGTATCCATTTGTAACAGTGGCCCAAGAGGTCACTTATGAATAATAGTGGAGGAAACTTGAGACAAACTACTCCAGCCTCAGACACTAATGTGTGGTCCAGGAAAGCCTTGTTGTACCAAAAAAGTGAGGTGGTGACTCAGGTGCCCAGACTGAAGATGGACAAAAATTAAGCCTTTAACAGATCTCTTTCTGATGCCTTTGTTTCAGGCAAGGAAAGACAGGATCAGGGATCTTGTATGCCCAAGATCACACAGCTAGTGAGTGGCAGAACCCATATTCAAATCTGTATTTTTCTAATGTCACAGTTCCAGATTATCTTTCACTATAATGGGCACATTTAATTATCAGTTTATTCCATGAACATTTGTTGAACACTGAGTGAGCAGAGATAAGATAACAGTGCTTGCAAAGATCTCACAGTCTGCTGGAATCCATGAACCCACCACTTGCTCTGTTGAAGTGATGCACATAGGAAATGCCATGTCTGGGTGTCTGAGGAGTAGGGCAGGAGAGCACCATCTCCTCCTCAGAGCAATGTGGAAGGAGTTCAGGGAAGAGGACTTGGGACAAATTATAAAGGCACATGGGCACCAGCTGGTGGACTCAGGGCAAGACTTCAGCAGAGGAAATGATGTGGGGCTGTAAGAAAGTAAATAAATCCAGGATGGACAGAGGCTGTGTGTGGAGTCCTTTGTACCTGAATGTGTTGTGTAAGTACCCTCAGTACCCACATCCCATCTTCCTACTCAATGCATGCCTAAGGATCTGCACCCCAGAATTCACAAAGATACAGCCTAGGAGGCATGTGGGGAAGGAGCAGGGATGAAGTGAGGGGGCAGGGGCTAGAGCTGACACCCAACTCTACTCAGGATGAAAGGGAACAGAAGCAAGGTAATGCATGACGGTTACTGATCCATGGCACAATTTTTTCTTTCTTTTGGTGTTGGGGTTGGAACCCAGGGCCTCACAGTTGCTAGCCAGATGCTCTACCACTTGAGCCATGTTCCCAGCCCTCTGCAGATTCTGATTGTGGAGCTACAGTTTATCCACAAAGCTTACTTTCAAGCACCTACCGGGCCTGAGCTCAAACCTCTCAGGAGCACAAAAAAGAACCCCCTGCCCCCTCAAAACTCAGAAATCTATTTTCTTGTGGAAGTCCTAGGAATCAAATATCAATAGTTAAGACTCATCTGATAACCATGGAGCCTTTCACAGCTCTTTGTCCTTTGTTTCAACTTGTTTGTTTATGTACGTGATCAAGTCTCCATAAGTGCCCTGTGAACCCTCACAGGTAAGCTACTTACCTGTCAAGTAGGACAGGAGCTGAGCCCTATGGTAGAAGTTATATCCCCCATCTTCCCCTATTTTACAGGTTGATTTGTTTGTTTCTTTGTTAGGATCTTTTTATGGTTGACTATGACAAAAGCGTAAAGAGAAGCTCAGAAACTGTGTGTATTTTATTTAAAGCCAGTTAGAACTGGGTTAAAAATTAGCTTGCAAGTAGACTAAGGAACTCTGACCTGAGCTTTGGCTCAGCCATTCCTCTACTCATTTGCTTCCATCCTCTCAGCAGCCTGATGGCCCCTCACATTCTAAAATGCTCAGATTTTATTTCTTCATGTAGTCACCCACCTACGTTTTACAATTTTGAGGTGTAAAAAGTTTTCCAGGATAAAGTGCTCACCTTAGGTTTATCTAAGCCTGGTTTATTATAGACTGCATTCTCCAGTGTCCCAAAGGGATAGGTAAATACTTAAAATCTTCCTTCCAGAAACTTCAGAAAGGAAAGGATGCTACCACAGTGTTTATTTTCAATTTCTCCAGGTCCTTATATTTAAGGCAAGTCTTCTTGAAGTAAGGTAGTGTCAGGATTTTAAAAATAATCTAATCATAATATTTAATCTTTAAAATAGAGTATCCTGTCTAAAATTAAGCAATTATAGATTAATTTGCTATAAGCTGCCATCTCACTACTGCTTTCTATTTGTGTGGCCTCTTCTGTGTTCCCTTGTCTCTCTATTCTTGCCTTCTAGTGAATTAATTATTTTTAATCTTCCATCATCCCATTTATGAACTTACTGGGTATATAAATTTTTAATATTTATTTAGTAATTAGTTAGAGATTTGATTTATTAAATCTAAGATAAATAAATACTTCATTCCAGACAATACAAGGTCCTTAGAGCAATTTAATTTCATGTACTCCTCACTACCCTGCGTCCACTAACTTGAATTTGATTGTAGATATATATTTAAATTCTGTCTTCCTCCTGTACCTATATATATATTGAAGGCTTGTTTGAAGGTTCTAGCAGGGAGCACAGCTACTTCTATACCCTCGACAGAAGAATGGTACTTCTGTATCGGGAAAGGTCGTCCTCTTCTACAGAGTGCACAGCCTTGGGGGAACCCACATGGAGCAAAGAGGGAGAAGAGGATACCAGCCTAGCCAGCCAGATCAACGGAATCAACCCTGGCAATCAGTGGGGTGACTGATGTCACAGCCAGATCCCCTTACAACCTGTACCTATGTATCTGTTATGTCGTAAGAAATCAATACTTATTTATAAGGTCAAAATTTATTTGGCATACCACATAATAAGCTTTTATGCTGATTTTCATTCTTTCTTGTATCTCTGAGCTCCCATTTGTTTTATTCCCCACTCCTCCCTTTTTTAAAGTTTTGCTATGCAGGCGAAGGAACCCCAGGCCTCACACATCGTAGGCAAGTGCTCTATCACTGCTGGCAGGAATTATTTTTCAGCACTTCGGAGTTTTCATTCCATTGTTTTTTGGATTTACTATTTCTGTTGGAAAACTCAGCCATCTTTTTAAATTTTTTTGAGCCACTATGCACAGTAGTACAGACTGGCCTCCAATTCACAATCAGCCATTGTTTTACTTGCTGCTTCTTTGAAGGTAACATACACATTTTTATGTCTGGCTTCATTGTCTTTGGTAAGTAATTGTTTTCTTGTGATGTACTAGGAGCGGTTTTCTTCATATTTACTTTGTTTGTGGTTCACAGAAAGTCTTGAAAGTTTGAGTTCATAACTTTAGTTTTTGAAAAATTCTCATCCTTTGTATTTTCAAACACTAGCTGCTTCATTCTCTTTCCTTGTCTTCTTTGACTCTAACATTATTCATGTTAGATCTTTTAATTATAGCCCATAAGTCTCTATTTGGTTCTGATTTTCTGTCTGTATGTCGTTCTGTTATTCAATATGGTTCCTGTCCTCCAGTTACCAATTTTCTTTTTGTTTTTTTTCTGATCTGTTGATAAATCCATCAACTGAGTTTTTATTTTTAGTTTCTGCATATTTAAGTTCTAGAACTTAAATTCATTAGTTTTATGCATTCTTCCAGAATTCTGCTATCTTAGTTCCTCCAGTACATTAAGCAGAGCTATTTTAATACCTGTGTCTAAAATACACATAGGACAATTTCCACTCTTTGTTATTTCTCTCATGCTTGGAGAACATGGTTTTGCTTTTTTGTATGTTTGGTAATTTTTCATTACTTACCAAATGTTATATACAAGAAAAAAAAAAAACCAAAACAGAAAAAAGTGAATGACTCTGACAGTGGTATTTCCCCATATGAGTGGAGTGTTTGTTTGCTTCAGACCCATGACTAAGCTAGGAGCAAAATAATGCAAGCCATGTCAATCCCCTCAGTGCTGTAGGGGGTTTGATGCTCTCTGAATGGGCTGGGCTATTTCCAGTTGGTCCTTCCTCCTCCCGTGCCACTGATCAGCAGTATCTTACATGAAGGCTTGTAAGGGCCCATCCTCCTCAGTGGATCTAATTTCTAGTATTATTCTCCCATCTCTGAGTTTTGTTGGGAGCTCTGCTCAGTGTTGATGCTTCTGGAGTCAGCAGATGGTACTGAAAAACACCAGCAAGAGAGTCTTCACTCTTCTCTCTAGGTTCTCTTTCAGGTCTGGGAGTGTCTTCCTTCTTTCCTCAGCATAGCTTGATGTGTTTAAACACAAGTGATACTCAGCTTCCTGCCAGTTTTTCAGTTGTTTTCTGCAGCTGAACAGGTCAGCCCTACCTATCCATCGCTGTAGGAAGGGAAACATTTAAGTTTTTGACATAGCATTCACTTTTTTTCTTTCCTACCATTTGTGGTCCCTCAAAGGAAAGGTTATCTTATTTGCCATGAGCACTCAGCCCAGAACTTGGAGTCTTACACATGGTTATGAAACATTTGAGAGTAAATGAGTCAGTGCAGTTTCTGTTCAGCATTAGAAGTGATGACTATTAATTTTCACCTCTTATTAGAAATTGAAGACAATGCCACTTGTGAGCATTAGTATACAAAGCAGGGCAAAGGGAGCTGTCAGCCCTGGGGGTAGTCAATTAGGTAGACCAACAATTTTTCCCCGTGGAAGAGGTCTTTTATCACTGATATTAATTAGAATTACTGGAACATGGTGTTAGTAGAAAGCAGATGACTTCTAGGTAATTATTTTACTTTTAAATTCTCAATATAAAAGGTGTCCTATGGCCTGTAGTCTAGAGTGGACTGCTCCCACTCCCTCCCCAGCTACTACTATAATGATGCTTGTCAGTGGAGGACAGTCAGAAGGCTTGGAAGAACAGTACAGATGAGTTTATTGAAAAGGGTGTGCTCACGTAGGAGTGGGCAGGTTGGCTTCTGACATCATTTCCCCTGACTTTTTCTGTACTGGAGCCCTGGGGAAGCATTTGTCTGGTCTAAGGTATCTTTAACTATACCTCTACTGATAAAATTGGTCAGGACCCTGTGACAAGCAGATTATTTGCTCAAAGTGGATAGAGCCTGTGGTTTTTATTTTTTGTTTTATTTGTTGTTATTTGTTGGTCCTGAGGTTTGATCACAGGGCATGCTTGCCAAGCAGGTGCTCTATCACTCGGGCCATGCCTTCAATCTTTTTAATATGGTTATTTTGGAAATAACCACTTTTTGTGCAGGCCAGCAGGAACCATAATCCTCCTATTTTATACTTATCATCTCTGGGATGACAGGCTCATGCTACTACTCCCAGCTTTTTTCCATTGAGATGGAGGTCTCAAAAACGTTTTTGGCCTGGACTGGCATGAAATCTGGATCTTCCTGATCTCAGCCTCTCACACAGTTTAGGATAATGCCATAGGCTGGCCTCAAACTGTGATCCTCCCTCCTCTGAACCTCAGCTTCCCAAGAACCTGGGATTACAGGCATGAGCCACTCACACCTGGCTGAGGCTATGTTTGATTCGCTTTCCACACTAGATCATAAGCTTACTTGAGGACAGGAACAGGGACAGGGTCCAGTTCATTATTGTCTGTTCCACCCAACACCTATACTGTGGCAGTTAGTGCATTATAAATGGTGGTTAAAATGAACGGTTCTCCCTTATGTGTCATTTCACACATAAAACACAGTACTATTGGCTATATTCTTATCCCTTAAAACTAGCCCAACATGTGTGAATACAAGTTTTTCAGAGAATAAGTAGGCATCTTATTAAAAGTATTTTTGCACCCTCTTGGGATATAATCTTAAGAGAAATTGGCAATATACAAAAAAGGAAGAATTTAAAAGGGGAGTGTCTGTAATAGAGGGTTAATCTGATTAAAGTACAATCTGTTCATTGGTCAAATGCTATGGCAAAACCTCTTTGGGTCGGGCACCAGGTGGCTCACACCTGTAATCTTAGCTACTCAGGAGGTAGAGATCAGGAGGATCGAGGTTCAAAGCCAGCCCAGGTAAATAGTCCTTGAGACCCTATCTCAAAAAAAATCACAAAAAAGGGCTGGTGGAGTGGCTGAAGGTGTAGGCCCTGAGTTCAAGTCCCAGTACCACACACAAAAAAAACCCATCTTTGAACAATGAATATACACTTTACAAAAATGAAGGTCAGGAATATAAAAGAAGTGGGTACTAGTGGGAGCAGAGAGGGTGAATGGAGAGGGTGAATGTGATCCATGTACTTTATATACTTGAATGAAAATAGAACAATGAAACCTGTTGAAATCATTTTAAGTAGGGAGTGGGAGGGGATGAGGGAGAATGATGGTGGGGGTAAACCGACCAAGGAATATTGTGTATATGGAAATGTTACAATGAACCCCACCATGTACAACTAATATATGCTAAAAAAGAGAGAGGGCCTGCATTAATTTAAAAAATAGAATACTTTATTTCATGAAGGTAACAAGGCACAGATTAGTGAGCAGTGAACTTAGTAAACGGAAACACTACGTACTAAGAGAGGACTCCTTGAAATCAAATATACACCAAGGCTCTTCATGTAGGAAGACACAATACACTCACAACGCTCAGGTGAGAGCACTTCTTTGTTTACTCATATTCTTACTCATCCATTATTTTATACATTGATGGTCACTAAAGTGTACCTAAGTAAGTATCTGGAACTCAGGGCCACATTAAAGAAAGGTATTTGAACTACTTACATTCATGATTATTTTTGCCCTTGCCTAATAAGGCAGTTGGTTGGCATCTTTCAGAAAAGTTTGAGTAGGGCTTGGCCTTCCTTCCTTCCTTCCTTCCTTTTCTTTTCTTTTTTCTCTTTCTTTCTTCCTTCCTTTCCTTCTTTTTTTTCTTTTCAGTGGTACTGACACCAAAGTCAAGGATGACCTCATGTATGAAAATAGAAAAATGAGGCCTGTTGAAACTGTTCCAAGAAAGAAAGGAGGGAAAATAAAGGAGAGTGATGAAGGGGATGCATTTAACTAAGACAGGTAAATGCAGGCAGTAATTCTGTTCAAGCAGTAAGAGTGCTTGCTTAGCAAGCATGAGGCCCTAAGTTCAAACCCCAGTGCTGCCAAAAAAAAAAAGAAGTAATTCTGGGGGGAGTGTATAACTGGGGAGTGATGGAGAATAGAAGTGTGCTGCACTTCCTCACTCTTTTCCCCCTGCATTGTTGTTGTTTAACAGTTTTCATTGTGTTTCTTTGTGTCTTGTTCCTACACAGATAGGATGTACTTCATTATTATTTGCTCTCATTCATTCCTTCTTTTCCTCCTCCCTTAGAGTCCTCTACCAGTCCCACTTTTGGGTACACGTTCTTTATATATTTATATGTATATATGATAATGCCTTTGCCCTTCTGAGCCTGGCAACTTCACTTAAGATGATGTTCTCCAGTTCCATCCATTTACTGTGAATGACTAAATTTCATTCTTCCTAATTATTCTTAAACATTCTTTTTTGTTCTCACTGTAAATGAGAAGCTCACTGATAACTGCATTTTGTGATCGCCTGTGTAGGTCGTTATTGCTGACCAGTATTTGGGCTCTCTACCCTTCCAGTAGAGTATTCCTTAGCATTAGGCTGGGTGAGATCATGTGAGTGGTTCTGGTGTTCTTATTTGTTGACATTAGACCTTGCAGCAATCTCCTTCCCCTTTGGCTTGATGACTGTCAGCGTTCGCTTTGGGACTTAGGTCCCTGAGTGATGAGCCACCTCTGCTGATCCATGGTAAATATATGGTGTGAAAAAGAATTTTTTTGTGTGTTTTAGGCCACTGAGATTTTGAGATTGCTTATTGTCATCTGCATCAGGGTTCTAACCTAGAAACAGAACCAGTGTTCACATTGGTAGATTGGAAGAAGACTGATTTATTGGAAGGACTTGGCTTCAGGATTGCAGGGCTGCCAGGCAAGAGTGAAGCCTACAGGCAGCCCATCAGAATGGGCTAGCTGGAATGCCCAGGCAATGGTGATCTGATCTGAAGAGTCACCAGGTGGAATTTCTACTTCAGAAAGCCTTAGCTCTTCTCTCAAGGCTTTCTATTGATTGGTTCAGGCCGGCACAGGTTATAGAGGATAATGTACCATACTTATAAAACTGATTATAGACTTTAAGGACATCCACCAAATGTCTTCATAGTGACACCTAGGGTAGTGTGTTATTGTGTAACTGGGGACAGTAACCTAGACAAACCGACTCATGCAACGGACTGTCATACTATGCCACAATGTCATTAGGTTACGTAATTGTGTGAACATACATAGCAAAAATTCAGCAATGAATCTCTGTCAGCAAACATTAGACACCTTAAACATTCTATCTCCCACATCTTTTTTATATAAATAACTTCAAAGGAACTGACTAAGTAACAAACTTCAAAATAAGGAATTTTGTTTTCAACTCATAAATTGAATGTGGGTATATGGACTTCCTTCACTTTTGAGTTAGTGGCCACAATGGGCCACATTTGAGAACAGAACACAACTTTAGACCTGTTTCTATTACTGATCTCTACCCAAAATAAGTGAGGAAGAAATTCAGGCAGACTGTCCCTCGATTCCACCAACATTCTCTCCCATCCTCCCATAGTACTTCAAAGACCCACTATTCCCTATTAAATCTCTGATGAGTGGTTTCACTTCCATCTTCTACAAATCCTTGTAAAGTACTGATTTATACCAAATATCCAGCATATTAGCAACTTACATTTATTAACTCAATCATTAGAATACATTTAAAACATTATCTATAAATTTGTCACACATCTGCCTCTATTTAACTCAGTGTGTGTTCCATGCTTCATTTTCATCATACAGAAAAATAATGGACTGGGGCTTCAAGACTTCTAATTTCTCTTCCATCTTCATCAATCTGTGTCTATCAGGTAGTCCTCTTCTGTGTGTGTGTGTGTAAGGAATTTTGTTTTCAACTCATAAATTGAATGTGGGTATATGGTGTGTGTGTGTGTGTGTGTGTGTGCGTGTGTGTGTGTGAATGTGTGATTTCCATGCTTTGTGTGTGTGTTTTTTAAAAATAAAGTGCTGAATATTTGCATTATTTCTTTATGTGGTACTGGGGATGGAACCCAGAACCTTGTGTCTTCTAGGCAAGTGCTCCACCACTGAGCTACATCCCCAGCCACATGCTCAGTGCTTCTAATACATCTTTATGAGTCTAGGATATTCTGCTGCTGTTGATTTGGTAGTTGATATTGATTTTTTATTTGATATTGTTTGATCTACTTGGTTTGCCATGGAAATACTCATGTCTAGATGTGAATCCGTGACTAATCATAACAGCTTACACTATACTGTTGTTTTTCCCTTTCTCTTTTTCTCCCAAGTAAATTTGAAATCAGGACAGCTTTCACTCCATATTGTAAAGAACACATACACAGTCAGTATCTGTTAATGTGAGTTTATTTATGTCAATACATAAGAAAGTAAGGGAGATAAGAAAGCAACCCAGAATCTATGAAGTCCAAACTCACTGCTCAGGAATCAGTCATTTCCCCAGGAATCCAAGAGCAGAACTGGAGACAGCACAGACTCTAGTTGTCTCCATGACAGAAGTAACTGCCATTACTGCTCTAAGGTGGCAGCCATTTGGTAACTACATGCATTTTGGCTGTTCTTACTGCTTCTCACTTATTTCCTGTCTCTCCTATTCAGACTCTGATGGGTTGGGCCACACATTTCTGGGTACATTTTCTTTTCTTCAGCCACTCTGTGGCCTATGGGTGAGTCACTGGGAATCAGACACTGACCTTGGTGTGATCAGCTGTGGGCAGCAGGCAGCATGGGGAGCTAACATGACAGAAAGCATGGTTTGCTGCCCTGTAGTACAAGCATAATCTCTCCAGACACCAGGAAATCTGTAGAACCACCCATGAACTATGGAAAACAGCACATAGCTTTATTGCTGGGGACAAAACAGAGTTTGTTTTTCAATGACATTGTCCCACACAGGATTTTCAAAGTGCACTGTTGATATACAGCTTTTGTGACTATGGCACTGCCTTGCTGGCAGTTACATATTTCCAGATGTGCTTTCACAACATGTGCCCTAAGGAAGTAGACGATTTTCACTTGTAGTAAAAGGAGGCAAAATTGTAGACAAAGCTGTGACTCACAGGAATATTGTTGGATCGTATTTTCTGAGTTGTCTTTAAAAGTCTTCATCCTTCATTTATATTGGAAAGTCATATGAATTTCTTAATACTGGAAATTGAAGTCATATTTCCAAGATTGGTTGTGTTTCCAAACAAAAAAACCCTCTAAATTAGTCTAGCTTTGCCTGAATTTGTGTCTTACAAGGAGCTCAGAATGTTTCAACTATTCTTCAGAATTTTCTACCCATGGGAAAGAGTAGAATCCACAGGGGAATTAAATTTTCAATATGCCCAAGGCCCAAACAAATAGGTTTGAGAGTCAAGTACCCATTTTATAAATGAGAACTTTCCCCCTTACTAATTTCTCATATGAAGTAAAATAAATCACAATCTTTACCTTTACAATGATTTAAATTGGATCCCTTGCACATGATTGTCTCTCATACAACTATTACCCCAATTTAAAAAACCCCATAATATTGTAGGAGTCAGAAACTGCTGACAAAATCAAATTATTATTGATAATGAAAGGGAGAGCAATGTTGCTGGCTTTGATGCAATGTCCAGCAATGCCTTGGGCAAGTGGTTCAGTGGGGAGAACTGCTTTTGCACAATGGTGTCTGCCTAAGATAGCATCATTGTGCAGGGGCAGCCTGTCTAACTAAATTTGTAAGCAGGAACCATGAGATCATCTTTGCAGTAACAGGAGGGGGAGACTGCAGACTACCACTCTACAAGCTGTCAATAAGAGGAAGTTTAGTGGTTTTTCTCAGAAGACCCCACCAGTAGCAGGAACAGGCCTGAAACAGGATGGTAACAACCAACCAAGAAGAAAAAGCTCTGGATGCATTCTATGGGGACAAGTGAACTTTGGAGGGAGGGGGAATAAAGGGAAAACTAAAAGAGCAATAAAAGGAAAACCCCAAAACACTTCAGCAGACTACTGGTTTCCGGGTCCTGCTGCTTGGCTCCCTGAGCAGCCTTTACTTTCACTTTGTGGCAATAAAGACTTCTTTGCTTTTACCTCACCAGTTCCTTGCTTTAATTCTTTAAAGTAATAGAGAATAAGAACCCATGGTAGCCTAGCACTTCACACCTGTGCATGAATAATAATATTTAGATTCAGAAAGACTACTTTATTAATCCTCTGCTAAACTCAATTGAGTTTTAATAAAGTATGCCTCTTCAGATTTCTTCTTTTTATAAAAAGGGCACATACCTTATGCACATGCAATACATATTCTTTTAGATAGAACTTTTCCTCAAACCCAAATTACTTTCATAAGTCATCCAATTATCTGGCGTGGGTCTTGTGCAAGGCACTCTACTAAGCACTCCAAAGTGGTTGACTTAAGTAGGTTCTCAGCTTTGGAATGGCCAAGTGGGAAGGGAATTCAGGCATTTGGAGGAATTGGTTTAGAGTCTTTCAAGGTAAATTTTTTTTTTCTTGAAGTGCTGGGGTTTGAACTCAGGGCCTACACCTTGATCCACTCCATCAGCCTTATTTTTGTGATGGATTCTTTTGAGATAGGTTCTCATGAACTATTTGCCCAGGCTGGCTTTGAACCATGATCCTTCTGAACTCTGTCTCCTGAGTAGCTAGGATTAGAGGTGTGAGCCACCGGCGCCCATCTTTCAAGGTAAGTTCTAAGCCTCAGACTCAAAATGGGTTTGTTGGGGGTTAGGTATCTAGCTCAATGGTAGGATGCTTGCTTAGTATGTGTGAGACTGTGGGTTTGATCCCCAGCACTGCAAATAAAACCAAAAAGGGCCTAAAACAAAATAGGTTTGCTGAGAAGGCATGAGTGTATTTGATTATGGATTTTGGCATGGATCTAAGAGAGCATGATAAAGAAGTACTAGAGGCAGCTGAAGGTGAATCCACAAGCAGCTTTCCCAGCAGTAGACCAGAGTAAAGAGCATGGTCTCTACAATTATTTCTCCACTAACAAATGACCATTTATTTACCCACAGTCAGCACATACAGGGAACAATTTTTTTTTACTAGAGGATAGGAATAGTGTTACAAAGATGCCTACTGGGTGAACAAGCAAGACAGTGTGCCCTACTCTGTTGGGCCAGCTGCATTTTCCTTATTCACTATTTACAATGGTATGAAAGTTGTTTCTGAGATTAAGCTGAAGAGGAAAAAAAATGCTTCCTTGCACAGTATGGAAACACTCTGTAACAGTCACTTCTGAAAAAACTGAGCATGGGGTTTTGTGAAAGGTTTGATCATTTTAGTGATTCTCCCCAATTAGCCCTATATTATGCCAATTTGTTTTGAGATCAGAAGGTTAAAAATATTGGTATGTTCAGGTACAAGTTTATCCTACTTACATAAGGGTGAATTAAAAATTCAAGATATCCTTTGTAACAGAATTAGAAGTTTAGTAGTTGAACATAGTAAAAGGAAATGTGTAACTTACTGAAATCTCACATTTCTTTTTGTCATATTGCCAAAAAAGCCTAAGTGTGTATAAACTTTTAGATTTCTGTAAGTAAAAGACTGGTAATTGAGCACAAATAAGAAACTCAGATTTACAGTTTGAAAACTGCTAGAGAATACTTATGTAGCCATCATAAAAAGTAATATTTTCGTAAGTCAGCCACAGATGGAAATTTTCTCAAATGGGAAAGGTTGGCTATGAATTGGGGCTGACTTTAGGGCTATTAAAAAGCCTCCATTTACTTGCAATAATAAAGTAAAGATGTTAAGCAGCTATTTGGTGAACAACATATAAAAAGAAAAGGAAAGACATCAATTCATTGCAAACAGGACAATGTTGAATATGGATTAATTTATCCACTCTTCCTTAGGCCAAGTACAAATTGCATTAATTTTTCTTTAAAAGGGTTATAATAAAGTGCATCCGTTCATTGGTAATAAGTATAGGAGGGAAAAAAAGAACACCCACTCACAATGTATGGAGCTGTTCATAAGGGACTGAATTTGAATAACCAGTCACAAAATATCTTTCTTTGTAGCTGAATTTCTACTGCAAGTGAAGACAGCCTTTTACATTTCTTAAATGTTAAAGAAATGGAATGAGTTTTGGACAGAGAAACATATACAAAAGGTCATGCATGTGGGGGGAATAAAAGGACAGATTCTAGGATAGAATTCCTGAGACAGATGGACCCTGGATCTGATTCTATCAAGAAATCCTTATAATCTTTTTACGTTTTCCCCTGGAATTTAATTCAATAAAAGTTTTACAAGCAAAAAAATTTCAGAATGAATCAAAGTCACTTGAGAGTAGTCACAGGTTGGTGGGGAATGAGCTTCTGTCAGTCCCTTGTTCATGAGGCACTTTTAGCAAACCAGTAACTGCATTAAAAAAACACATTTTTCAAAGGGTCAGATCAACCCAAAATGTGATCCAACTCATCTCACTAAGAAACAAATCAGATGTGAGAAAAACCACAGCAGATGTAGGAGAAGTGGTGCCCAGAACAACACAAATGCAAAAGTCTCTGCATATCTTGTTTCTCCTATTGAGCCTGCTTTGACTTTTAAAGACACTGGTTTTCATATGCTTCACAGAACTTTGGAAGTCTGTGAAGCATCTCTACAAGATTCCTTAAGGACAGTGGGGACATCTTTGGTGAGTCTCATTTTTATCATTTTCAGGTACTCAAAGCATGGCATTTACAGAGCACAGATGCAGTTTCAAATGTTCCACTTCCTCTTTTGTGGTTTGATAAGCTGTGATTCAATTATTTGACATAGGAGTGGCCAGTGACAATGCTGTGTAAGCCAACAGTATTAATATTTGAGAATGTGTGCCAACTATTTGATGTGAGAGTGACAAATTTATGCAGCTTGGGACTGAGACAAGAGCAGGCTGCATACAAAATGTCTGCTTACGTCAGATTTTTAACTGGTTGTCCCATCCAAAGATCTTATGGACTCCAGAGTAAGCAGAAGTGTTCCCATATTGTGAGTCTCTGTTCAAAAATCAATGCTTGAGAAGAAATAAGGCACTAGTTTAGTGTTAGTGGCAGAGAAATTAAAAATATAGTTTCATTGTGTTTGATTTTCTTTTCCCTCCCCTTGGGAAATAACCCGTGGGATATTTATGGAGGAAAAAAATGGAGTTTAGTAGTCACCCTCCTTATAATTTCTGTCATGGACATTATGAGAAATTGCAAGTAATGTCAAATTAAAGTGTTTTTGCTCTTTTTTTTCTTGAGAATTATTTCCTAGGATATTCAGAGTGGAAGGAAGCTAGTAATTTATTTAGCATAGACACAAAGTCTGAAAGAGAGGAAGGCCACTTCTAGAGGGATAGACAGAGCATCCAAATGAAAGAAAAAAATTTGCAGAATGAAATGCTCTCTTAGGAAATGGACCCACTTTGGGCACTCTGACTGGGGCCATTTTCCTTGCTTGGGTCAGTGACCTCACTGCTGCCCTGACCAGGTGGATCACTGGGTCCAAGCAAGGTTCTGCTATTCCTGGTGCATAGCAGGAAACCTAGTACAGCTTTCTTGGGGCTGCCATGTTTATGGGGCTCAGAAGGAAATGGCAGTGGTAGCGATTCTGTAAAAGATGGCACTCTCCTGTCATTACAGTTATGGTGGGAAGCATAAATAGGAGGATTGCAATCCAGGTCAGTCCAGGGAAAAAGTGAGAGACCCTGTCCCAAAATAAATAAAAGCATAAAGGACTGGGGCATGGCTCAACTTGAGGAGCACTTGCCTAGCAAGTGCAAGGCCAAGTTCAACCCCCAGTAACATCCCACCAAAAATGGCATTCCTTTTTTCTACCAATGCCTGTAAAAGACAGTGACAGTAAAGTGACCTACACTTGTCCCATGACTGTGGACAAATACTCCAGGAGACAAGTTGGGAGCCAACAAGGTAGCTACATTTTTTTCTTCTTCTCAGATGTCCTTTTCAACCCAGGTTGCTTTTGTCTGTCCAAGGTGAACTGGTAGGTTTGTTTGTCTTCACATCTACTCTTTGCTGTTTTTCTTGTTTTGGGCAGTAATGGCTTTTGAACTCAGGGTCTTGCATTTGCTAGACAAGCCCTCTGTCACTTGAACCACGCCTGCAGCCCTTTCTGCTTTACTTATTTTTCAGGTAGGGTCTAGTGTTCTTGCCTAGGTCAGCCTGGATTAAGATTCTCCTATTTATGCCTCCATGTAGCCTAGAGTACAGAACGTGCCACCATGTGTAGCTTATTTGTGGAGATGAAGTCTCACTAACTATTTTTTTGGGGGGGAGTTCTGGACTGGTTTGGATCTGTGATCCTCCTGATCTCTGCCTCCCACATAGCTGGAATTATAGGTGTGGGCTACCACACCTGACCCTTTTTTCCTTTTTTAAATCATCACCAAAGCCATTTTTATTTGAACAACTGGCAGGATAATGCCAATTCAAACAAGGACTGGGTGTATGGTAAAATATTGTCTATGGGCTGGCTGCAATATTATTGATGAAGAATTTCACCGAGAATCCCCCAATCAGTTATAAAAACACACTATTCTTAAAAACACAGCTCCCTTCCAATGCTCCTGACTGATTAAATATCAGAGAAGCAATGTGCTTGGGAACAATAAGAAAGGAAATGAGGTGACCACTAAATGATCCACAATGGCCATTTGTCATGAAATGAGCCCATCAGGTAAGGTCATAGGTTCCTCCACCACTCACTTTGCATATTCCAACTCAAGTCTCTAGAAATGCAAATGAGAAGATGAGACTGCTTGACCTTGCTCTGAAGACATGTACATGCTGGTCCTCAAGGGTGGTTCCTAGCACATCTAGTTTTGTGTTGATATTTCTTATGCCATGGTAGGCTGACAGAATGTTTGATGAAAATGTCGGGCTGTTCAGATCTCCACCAGGGTGTTGCTTTGCTGTGCTCTCGTCATTCACATCTGCGAATGGAAGCTGTGGGTTTGTTTTCCCTTCTGGGTTCTTGGAGAGGACATGGTGTTGATTCTATCAGGATACCACAAAGATTATTTCAAGAAAAAAGATTATATGATACTTAAAATATTATATAATGCTTAGCATTTATATAGGTCCTTTTGATTTGAAAACAAGTTATAACTCTCTCCTACCATGACAACATCCTTGCGAGGTAGGTGAGAATTACTGTCTCTGCATTAGCAGTAGAAACCCGAGGACAAGGAGCAAAGGACCCTGTTCTGAGCCAGAGTCATGTGCCACAATGTACATCCTGTGTGGGCATCCTTGCCACACGCTCGGGGCTCTGAAGAGGGCACACCTCTCTGTCATACAGCAACAGTCTCCATTAATACAGGAATATATATTGTATAGGTATAAAACAACACACAATAATATTATAGAACAATAATCCAATATTTCCGTTTCTTAGTAAAATATGTTAAGCACAGTATTTAAATTGCATTTCTCTGAAAAGCATTTGGTATATTAAATAGCAGAAGGTATATTAAACAGCTCTATAAACTTTTGCTGGCATACTCTTAACGGCATAATGATTCTAAAGAAATTAAAACCCACTGATGAATAGAAACCTTTCCTTTATATTACTCTAAACTAAACAAAGAGTGAAAAACCTACTTTGTTCTCAAAATGCAGACTTGCTGAATATTAGCAGGTGGCTACATCATGTTTCTGAGCTTGAGAGAAAGGATACACATTGCTGACTGTGGTTTTAAAATAACCAATTCAGTAGGGAAAAAGAATGCAGTTGAAAGGTGAAAATTAGAGACTGCTATTTCCATTTTTGTATTCATTCTGAGGAATTCATACATTTTCAAAAAATGTTATCATACTTGGAGGTAATGTTGAGGGGAATAGAGGGATACTATGTAATAAGAGGAAAGAAAGTGATACCAAATAAAATCTAAGGTGATAGATGACAATGAGCAGGAGACAAAAAGGGCATTTTTCAGGAGTTTTGAGAGCTGGCATGAGGTGCAAGCTATTCGTGCTTAGATGACTGGGTAGATCCTGGAGATGATTTACAGAGGTAAATACTGGGTTTGATCAGTCTCTTCTCCCAGGCGAAATCCTCACCCTCCTCTAAGTCAGCGATTGTCAGAAGGGTGTTAAGAAAAGAGCTCATCTCATGCTAAGCTTCCTAAGAACTGACAGGTGGGTCAGCAGAGAAAAGTTCTAAAACCAGAAAGGAATAAGAAACAGGAATCAGTCTTAAAATTTGTATGCAAACATAAAAACTAACTTCTCAGCCAGAATGACATTCTCTGTCAGAAGTAACAATACAAAAGTCTTAAATTTAGTGTATATGGTGCCAAGATATTGTTAGCTAGATATTACATGTCATTCAGAGAACATTTTTAATAAGTGTGCTTTTTTTTTCCTAAAAAAAGACAATATTAAATTGTTTTCTCTTCTCCAGCCCTTATATGTTTTAAATAGGAAACAAGGAGCTGGTCTGTCATCTGTCCATCTGCCTCACAGGCTCAGGACTCCCTCCCACTTGCAGTGTAAGTGGCAGTTTTGTTGGAGGGGGTGTTGAGTTTGAACAGGCTTGAGCAGTTCGGCTGTTTGGTTGGCTGTAAGGTTTTGGCATAAGGTGAATACCAGTCCCTTTCAAATACATCTCTCAGCTGCTTGATGATGCTTCTGTTGTTCCTCACATCTGCTTGGTTGATAACAAGGCCTGTGCCTGCATTCTGGGTAAAATCATTCCCTACCCAGTCAAAGTTTCCTGCAAACAAAGAAAGAAGTCATGGTGAGGAGGTAGGAGCCACTGGGAATATTTCCAATATAATGAACTACAGAGCCAATTCTATTTTTAAAATCATAAGATAAATACCCAGGAATAATGACAGCAAGCCTGAAATGTCTTGACAGCTCCCCCACCCCCCCAAAAAATTCAAGAAGCCTTACATATGGCATATTAATATTTGCATATTATTTTGGCATTTTCTTCAGCTTTGCTCAAGTTGAAACTCAAAACAAGGAATCTGATGTTCTTTTTTTAAAATAAATGTTGTTTCTTATTGATGTTCACAGGCACACTAAACATAGCACCATTTAAAATATACAGGAATATACTTAAAAATCTTGGGAACAATTGCTACCTTCTCACAAACAACATTGGATCCTTATGTACAAACATATTAAAACGCCAAAAAAGTTTTCACAGCAAAGAGAAGGCCAGAGAAGTGTCAGATCCTGACAGAATTCACAACTGCTCCCTGACCAGGCTTCAAATAGCTCCCTGGGCCCAGCATCAGACCACGTGGCTCAGGAATCGGGGAAGTATTACTGCCTCATCTTCATCAGCATGCTCGCTTCCCAGATCTGATTGCCCGAAGTACTACAAACTGGGTGGCTTAAAATAATTCACAGCTCTGGAAACAAAATCAATGTGTCCACAAATCAGTTCCTTCTGTGGGCTGAGGGAAAAGTGTGTCCCAACTCCCTGTCCTTGGCTTCTGGACTGCCCCTTTCTCCCTATATCTTTTTATACTGTCTTCTACATATATTGGTGTCTAGATTTCTTCCTTTTACAAGAACATCCGTCATATAGATGAGTGTCCATCTGGAATGTAAATTAGTGTAACTACTGTGGAAAACAGTATGGAGGCTCCTCAAAAAACTAAAAATAGAACTGCCATATGATCCAGCAATTCCACTCCTAAGGATGTACCTGAAGGAATGTGAGTCAGGTTGCAATAAAGACCCCTGCACATCCATGTTTATTGCAGCATTATTCACAGTAGTGAAGCTATGGAAACAGCCAAGATGCCACACTACTGATGAATGGATTAAGAAAATGTAGTACTTATATATGATAGAATCTTATTCTGCCATAAAGAAGAATGAAATTTTGTTGTTTGTAGGTAAATAAATGGATGGAATTGAGAACATCATCTTAAGTGAAGTTCGTCAAGTTCAGAAAGCCAAAGGCTGTGTGTCGTCTCTCATATATGGAGTATAGACCCATACAAGTACAAGCAATTTTATGAAAAACAGGTCACACTAAGGAGAAGTCACATATGAGAGGGGAAGGGTAAGAGAAGGAAGTTAAGATTCCTTAGTATGGTTGATGTACTTTCTATACAAGAATGAATATAGAATTCTTAAACCTGTTAAAATCACCATAAGAAGGGGACTAAGACAGAAAGGAGAAAAATAGAAGGGATGCGCCAATTCAGGTTACCATACATATATCCATGTAAATGTCACAATGAAACACCCTGTATAGCTACTTTAAACAAACAAAAATGTCTTTTTTTTTTTTCAAAAATAGAAAACAGGAAGGCATAACAGGTCCTGTCTGGGGGTTAGTATCAGTGGGAGAGGGGAGGATATAAAGAAAGGGTGTAGGGGGTGAATATGGTGGAAATACTATGTACTCCTTTATATAAATGGAAAAATGAGACCTGTTGAACCTATTCCAGGAATGGGGGAAGGATAAATAAAGGAGAATGATGGAGGGGGTGAATTCAACTATGATGTATGGTAAGAACTGCATATGTCACAATGTACCCCCAGCACAACAATAAAAGATTAGTGCCCATCTTAATGAACTCATGTTAGCTTGAATATTTCTGTAAAGATCTTATCTCCAAAGAAGCTCACATTGGAGCACTAAAAAGATGGCGGCTAGAGGTAGGAAGCAGAAAGCGACCCTCCTATAGTGAAATCTTGGAGAGATGCTGGAGACACACTTTGCAGGCATAATCACCGAGAAAAGGCATAACTTTGACTCCTCCACATCTCCAGCCGGCGCAGAGAATCTCCACTTCACGTTAAACGGAGAACCGAGGAGGGCCCCCTGGGCCGCCAGTGGCCGGAGCCCATACAGCTTGGGAAGACGCGGACCAGGTGAGCTTCGCGGTACCGCGGTAGCCCCACAGACAAGCCTGGGCCAGAGCAGCATAGCCCCCTGGACAGACTGACCTCCACCCGGGAAAAAAAGAGAAACTGAGTACTAAGCAATAAGAACAGTTAAGACATGCTGGAAAGAGGGTGGGGCGCCCTGAGCGCTGAAGATTGGGGGAAGGGAATCCTTCCCGGGACTGTAAATAAATAAGCCGGGCGGGCTGGAGAGGCTCTGGCGGGAGCGGGGCGCGCCCAGCAACCAGGAGCGGGGACGCCTGTGAGAGGAGGAAAGACCCACTTCCCACGTGAACTGTAAATAAACACGCAGGCCTGACAACGTGGGGCAGTGTCACCTTTCCCAGTGCTTGGAAAGGGGAAAGCCTGTAGCAGAGGCTCCTGCACAGGAGAACTCTGAGCAAACAAAGCCTGTGGGACCAGGTGAGTGCTAGCTCACCCCAGAGATCTGCATAAATAACGCCGCCAGCTACAGGCTGAGAGCAGCAGGCAGGCAAGCCACAGTTGCAGATACCATTCTCAGAACTGCCTCCAGACGCTTTTTTTTTCTTTTTCTCCCTACCTTTGATGAGAGAACAACTGAATTACACCTGCAAGCCGAAAAACTTACTGAAACTGTATTGCATTTGAACTGGGGACACTTGGTGGGGCATTTTTTTTTTCCTTCTGTGTGTGTGTGAGTGTAGTTTTGTTCTACTTTATGCATCCCCTTTGATGAGACAACTACAGAACAACATCTGAGGCACCAACTCCAGGACTGGAGATTGAGACGGACATCCAAATTATTAAGACTGAAATTGCATTGTATATAAACTTGGAAGTTTTTTGGTTTTTTTTTTTAATTTTCTATTTTCCATTTTATTTTAATTCATTTTTATATATAGATATTACTTTCATATACTTATTTTTTATTTTTTTATCTTTGATTTTCAATCCTCTCTCTGTCTCTCTATTGTCTGTTCAGCTTACTGTCGATTAGTACACTAACACTCCCTGTTTATACCTTTAAAACTCTCTTGTCTGATACCTTGTTCTGCTTTCTCCCTCTTGTCTGTATATTTGTTTTCCCCTTTTCTTTAACTTCTTGCTTTCCATCTCAGCTCACTCTTCCATTCTCAATATTACCATTGTTATTATTACAAGCTAGAAAATACTTAATTACACACAGTACAGGGACAGTAACAACACCAAGGACAATGACAGGAAGACAGAAAAAACAAGGAAACCAGTTTCCCCACAGCAAAAAATTAGTACAGGAACCAGAGGGGAATGAAGAGAACAGAAACTCAGAGCCAGACTCCAACAAAATGAAGATAAACTATGCCAAAGGACCCAATGAAGCCCACAAGAATAATTTAAAAGAAGACATACTACAAGTACTCAATGAGAATTTTATAGAGATGATACTGGATAGGGTCCACCAAAATGTACAGGAGACACTCAAGAAATTCCAAGACAATAAAAATAGAGAATTTGAAAAAGCAAAAGAAGAAATAAAGGAAACCATAGAAGCACTGTATAAACACCAAAGTGAAACAGAGAACACAATGAATAAATGGATAAATGAACTCAGGACAAAAATAGACAACAATAAAGAAGAAAACTGCCAGGATATGGAAAACCTCAGAAAAAAGAACAAAACAGAACTGCAAAACAAAACGGAAGGCCAATCCAGCAGAATAGAACAAACAGAAGACAGAATCTCAGAACTTGAAGATGAAATGGTAATTAAAGGAAAAACTGAAGAACTATTAATTAAACAACTCAAGACCTGTGAAAAGAAAATGCAAGAACTCACTGACTCCATCAAAAGACCAAACTTGAGAATCATGGGCATCGAAGAAGGAGAAGAGGTGCAAGCGAAGGGAATGCCTAATATATTCAACAAAATAATAACGGAAAATTTCCCAAATCTAGAGAAAGAGATTCCCATACAAATGCAAGAGGCCTCCAGGACACCAAACAGACCAGATCAAAATAGAACTACTCCACGACATATCGTCATTAAAACAACAAGTTCAGAAACTAAGGAAAGAATATTGAAGGCTGTAAGAGAGAAAAAACAAGTAACATACAAAGGTAAACCCATCAAAATCACAGCAGACTTCTCAACAGAAACATTAAAAGCAAGAAGAGAGTGGGGTGAGATCTTCCGGGCACTGAATGAAAATAACTTCAACCCCAGGATACTCTACCCAGCAAAGCTATCATTCAAAATAGATGGAGCAATAAAAGTCTTCCATGATAAGCAGAAACTAAAACAATATGTGACCACAAAGCCACCATTACAAAAGATTCTGCAAGGGATCCTGCACACAGAAAGTGACACCCAACTTAACCATGAAAAGGCAGGCAGCACCAAACCACAGGATAAGAAAAAGCAAGACAGAAGAGAGTAACATCAAGTTAGGTATACACAATCAAACCTTCAAACAACTAAGATAACTAAATGGCAGGAATCACCACATACCTATCAGTACTAACACTTAATGTTAATGGACTTAATTCACCCATCAAAAGACACCGTTTGACAAAATGGATTAAAAAAGAAGATCCAACAATTTGTTGCTTATAGGAGACTCATCTCACCGAAAGAAATAAGCATATGCTTAGGATGAAAGGCTGGAAGAAGATTTACCAAGCCAATGGCCCCCGAAAACAAGCAGGAGTAGCAATACTTATCTCTGACAAAGTAGACTTCAAACCTACATTGATCAAACGAGATAAAGAAGGACATTCCATACTAATAAAAGGGGAAATAGACCAAAAGGAAATAATAATCATCAATCTGTACGCACCCAATGTCAACACACCCAATTTCATCAAACATACCCTGAAAGACCTAAAAGCATATATAAATGCCAACACAGTGGTTGTGGGAGACTTTTAACACTCCATTACCATCAATAGATAGGTCATCCAAACAAAAACTCAATAAAGAAATCCAAGATCTAAAATATGCAATAGATCAAGTGGACCTAGCAGATGTCTACAGAACATTTCATCCAACCTCTACACAATATACATTCTTCTCAGCAGCCCATGGAACCTTCTCCAAAATAGATCATATCCTAGGGCACAAAGCAAGTCTCAGCAAATATAAGAAAATAGAAATAATACCGTGCATACTATCTGACCACAATGCAGTAAAAGTAGAACTCAACAACAAAAGTAAAGACAAAAAACATGCAAACAGCTGGAAACTAAATAACTCATTACTTAATGAAGAATGGATCATCGATGCAATAAAAGAGGAAATTAAAAAGTTCCTGGAAGTCAATGAAAATGAAAACACAACCTACCGGAACCTATGGGACACAGCTAAGGCAGTCTTGAGAGGAAAGTTTATAGCCATGAGTGCATATATTAAAAAGATTGAAAGATCCCAAATCAATGACCTAATGATACATCTCAAACTCCTAGAAAAACAAGAACAAACAAATCCCAAAACAAATAGAAGGAGAGAAATAATAAAAATAAGAGCTGAAATCAACGAAATAGAAACCAAAAAAACCATACAAAGAATTAATGAAACAAAAAGTTGGTTCTTTGAAAAAATAAACAAGATCGATAGACCCCTGGCAAACCTGACTAAAATGAGGAGAGAAAAAACCCAAATTAGTAGAATTAGGAATGCAAAAGGGGAGATAACAACAAACACCATGGAAGTCCAGGAAATCATCAGAGACTACTTTGAGAACCTATATTCAAATAAATTTGAAAATCTTAAAGAAATGGACAGATTTCTAGATACATATGATCATCCAAAACTGAACCAAGAGGAAATTAATCACCTGAATAGACCTATTACACAAAATGAAATTGAAGCAGCAATCAAGAGTCTCCCCAAAAAGAAAAGTCCAGGACCTGATGGATTCTCTGCTGAATTCTATCAGACCTTTAAAGAAGAACTGATACCAACCCTCCTTAAACTGTTCCACGAAATAGAAAGGGAAGGAAAACTACCAAACACATTTTATGAAGCCAGTATTACACTTATCCCAAAACCAGGCAAAGACACCTCCAAAAAGGAGAACTATAGGCCAATCTCCTTAATGAACATTGATGCAAAAATCCTCAACAAAATAATGGCAAATCGAATTCAGCAACACATCAAAAAGATTATTCACCACGACCAGGTAGGCTTCATCCCAGGGATGCAGGGGTGGTTCAACATACGAAAATCAATAAACGTAATAAACCACATTAACAGAAGCAAAGACAAAAACCACTTGATCATCTCAATAGATGCAGAAAAAGCCTTTGATAAGATCCAACATCATTTCATGATAAAAGCTCTAAGAAAACTAGGAATAGAAGGAAAGTTCCTCAACATTATAAAAGCTATATATGACAAACCTACAGCCAGCATTATACTTAACGGAGAAAAATTAAAACCATTCCCTCTAAAATCAGGAACCAGACAAGGATGCCCACTATCTCCACTCCTATTCAACATAGTACTGGAATTCCTAGCCAGAGCAATTAGGCAAGAAGAAGGAATAAAAGGAATACAAATAGGTAAAGAAACTGTCAAAATATCCCTATTTGCAGATGACATGATCCTATACCTTAAAGACCCAAAAAACTCTACTTAGAAGCTTCTAGACATCATCAATAGCTATAGCAAGGTAGCAGGATATAAAATCAACATAGAAAAATCATTAGCATTTCTATACACTAACAATGAGCAAACGGAAAAAGAATGTATGAAAGCAATTCCATTTACAATAGCCTCAAACAAAATCAAATACCTAGGTGTAAACCTAACAAAAGATGTGAAAGACCTCTACAAGGAAAACTATACACTTCTGAAGAAAGAGATTGAGGAAGACTATAGAAAGTGGAGAGATCTCCCATGCTCATGGATTGGTAGAATCAACATAGTAAAAATGTCGATACTCCCCAAAGTAATCTACATGTTTAATGCAATTCCCATCAAAATTCCAATGACATTCATTAAAGAGATTGAAAAATCTACTGTGAAATTTATATGGAAACACAAGAGGCCACGAATAGCCAAGGCAATACTCAGTCAAAAGAACAATGCAGGAGGTATCACAATACCTGACTTCAAACTATATTACAAAGCAATAACAATAAAAACAGCATGGTACTGGCACAAAAACAGACATGAAGACCAGTGGAACAGAATAGAGGATCCAGATATGAAGCCACACAACTATGAGCAACTTATCTTTGACAAAGGAGCTAAAAATATACGATGGAGAAATAGCAGCCTCTTCAACAAAAACTGGGAAAACTGGTTAGCAGTCTGCAAAAAACTGAAACTAGATCCATGTATATCACCCTATACCAAGATTAACTCAAAATGGATCAAGGATCTTAATATCAGACCACAAACTTTTAAGTTGATACAAGAAAGAGTAGGAAATACTCTGGAATTAGTAGGTATAGGTAAGAACTTTCTCAATGAAACCCCAGCAGCACAGCAACTAAGAGATAGCATAGATAAATGGGACCTCATAAAACTAAAAAGCTTCTGTTCATCAAAAGAAATGGTCTCTAAACTGAAGAGAACACCCACAGGGTGGGAGAAAATATTTACCAGCTACAAATCAGACAAAGGGCTGATAACCAGAATATATAGGGAACTCAAAAAACTAAATTCTCCCAAAATTAATGAACCAATAAAGAAATGGGCAAGTGAACTAAACAGAACTTTCTCAAAAGAAGAAATTCAAATGGCCAGAAAACACATGAAAAAATGCTCACCATCTCTAGCAATAAAGGAAATGCAAATTAAAACCACACTAAGATTCCACCTCACCCCTGTTAGAATAGCCATCATCAGCAACACCACCAACAACAGGTGTTGGCAAGGACGCGGGGAAAAAGGAACCCTTTAAACTGTTGGTGGGAATGTAGACTAGTACAACCACTCTGGAAAAAAATTTGGAGGCTACTTAAAAAGCTGGACATCGATCTACCATTTGATCCAGCAATACCACTCTTGGGGATATACCCAAAAGACTGTTACTCCAGAGGCACCTGCACATCCATGTTTATTGCGGCACTATTCACAATAGCCAAGTTATGGAAACAGCCAAGATGCCCCAGCACTGACGAATGGATTAAGAAAATGTGGTATCTATACACAATGGAATTTTATGCAGCCATGAAGAAGAACGAAATGTTATCATTCGCTGGTAAATGGATGGAATTGGAGAACATCATTCTGAGTGAGGTTAGCCTGGCTCAAAAGACCAAAAATCGTATGTTCTCCCTCATATGTGGACATTAGATCAAGGGCAAACACAACAAGGGGATTGGACTATGAGCACATGATAAAAGTGAGAGCACACAAGGGAGGGGTGAGGATAGGTAAGACATCTAAAAAACTAGCTAGCATTTGTTGCCCTTAATGCAGAGAAACTAAAGCAGATACCTTAAAGCAACTGAGGCCAATAGGAAAAGGGGACCAGGAACTAGAGAAAAGGTTAGATCAAAAAGAATTAACCTAGAAGGTAACACACACACACAGGAAATCAATGTGAGTCAATGCCCTGTATAGCTATCCTTATCTCAACCAGCAAAACCCCTTGTTCCTTCCTATTATTGCTTATACTCTCTCTACAACAAAATTAGAAATAAGGGCAAAATAGTTTCTGCTGGGTATTGAGGGGGGGGAGCAGGAGGGGGTGGAGTGGGTGGTAAGGGAGGGGGTGGGGGCAGGGGGGAGAAATGACCCAAGCCTTGTATGCACATATGAATAATAAAAGAAAAATGAAAAAAATAAAATAAAATAAAATAGCACTAAAGAGCTAGGAGTCTGATTTGAATGTTAGAAGGGTGGCTAAGAAAGTACAAGTCCCTGTGTTCAAAGCACATGACTGTCAAACATATCTTAATAAAAAAATAACATATATTAAAAAAAAAAAAAGAAGCTCACATTGTATGATACTGTGGGTTAGGACTCAACATGTGAACTTCGAGGGAACACAATTCAACTCATACCAGTAGTAAAGCTGGGATATGTCCCAGAAGAGCTAATCATGAATATGCTATTCATGTGTAGTCCACCTTCTAGGTGTGGGTGGATAAAAGGGCTGGGCAATACAAAAACTCCAGCAGAAATCTCTTGTCTTTGGTATCCAATGAAGACAAGTTTCCAGAAAAACAAAGCTTTCTTCTCCGGAGGGCACAGGACCATTTTTTGCCTTGATCGTCTTTGTCCTTCATTTATTGCATGCTCATTGTGGAACTAATGTCAACTAGCTGTAAATATAAAACTGAAAATGGCGTGCCTTCAAGGAGTCCGGGAGAAACACAATAATTACAATTCTATAAAAAGTATACATGAGTCCATGAGAACCATGCACACAATCCCATGAGCACAGGAGAAAAGGAAATTTCTAACTCTGACTAGAGGTGTCATGAAAGAACCATTCCATTGAGTAAGTAGAGATGCATTGAAATTTAATTGGGACGAGAGAGCCAGACCCTAACAGGAGGAAGAAATCTTGTGGACAGAGGAGTGGCTGGGAACATTAAGGGAAGAACTGGGGTTGAGGCCAGGGAGCAAAGGAGGCTGAGGGTAGATGAGCTATCAATTATTAAGTGCCTACTGTGAGCAAAGCTGTATACTTATATTTATATACATTATTTCATGTGATTGGTAGGATCTACTTTCACTTTAGAGATGAGGAGTGGGAAGCAGGCTCAAAGAGGTAAATAAATTTGCCCTATGTCTCATGGCTAACCAATGGTGTACCCAGGTCTCCAAACTTTGTGAGCTATCTACAACATCCCCAACCAAGAATTATTCTCGCTGAAAATATTGAGTCATATCAGGACAGACACAAGTTGGTTTATAAATTACCACTGGTCCATGTCTTATCTGAGCTGGGTTTTGTTCTCCTCTTTGGTTAAGAATTGTTTCTGCAAAGAGAACTGGAGCCTTTGTAAGTGCTGGGATTTCTTCTAGTCCCTCTGTGACAAGTCAGGTCTCACTGCAGACGTATTTACTGAATAGGACACTGATCTAAAGCCCTGCAACCATCGGTGGCAAAATCTTCTGGGAGGCAAAGCCGGAATCTGTTCCTTTGTAGTTTCAGCCTTTGGCCCCTCCTCAGCCCTCTGGAGCCCCCCAAACATATCAACTCCCTTTCCCACCTGGAGCCCTCTTATCCAGGATTTTTCTTAAACTAGAATGTGCTTTCACCAGATCTTTTTGAAACTGCCATTTCCATGGGCAGGTGAACTAAACAGAACTTTCTCAAAAGAAGAAATTCAAATGGCCAGAAAACACATGAAAAAATGCTCACCATCTCTAGCAATAAAGGAAATGCAAATTAAAACCACGCTAAGATTCCACCTCACCCCTGTTAGAATAGCCATCATCAGCACCACCACCACCAACAGGTGTTGGCGAGGATGCGGGGAAAAAGGAACCCTCTTACACTGTTGGTGGGAATGTAGACTAGTACAACCACTCTGGAAAACAATTTGGAGGCTACTTAAAAAGCTGGACATCGATCTACCATTTGATCCAGCAATACCACTCTTGGGGATATACCCAAAAGACTGTTACTCCAGAGGCACCTGCACATCCATGTTTATTGCGGCACTATTCACAATAGCCAAGTTATGGAAACAGCCAAGATGCCCCAGCACTGACGAATGGATTAAGAAAATGTGGTATCTATACACAATGGAATTTTATGCAGCCATGAAGAAGAACGAAATGTTATCATTCGCTGGTAAATGGATGGAATTGGAGAACATCATTCTGAGTGAGGTTAGCCTGGCTCAAAAGACCAAAAATCGTATGTTCTCCCTCATATGTGGACATTAGATCAAGGGCAAACACAACAAGGGGATTGGACTATGAGCACATGATAAAAGCGAGAGCACACAAGGGAGATATGAGGATAGGTAAGACACCTAAAAAACTAGCTAGCATTTGTTGCCCTTAATGCAGAGAAACTAAAGCAGATACCTTAAAGCAACTGAGGCCAATAGGAAAAGGAGACCAGGAACTAGAGAAAAGGTTAGATTAAAAAGAATTAACCTAGAAGGTAACACCCACGCACAGGAAATCAATGTGAGTCAATGCCCTGTATAGCTATCCTTATCTCAACCAGCAAAACCCCTTGTTCCTTCCTATTATTGCTTATACTCTCTCTACAACAAAATTAGAGATAAGGGCAAAATAGTTTCTGCTGGGTATTGAGGGGGGGAGCGGGAGGGGGTGGAGTGGGTGGTAAGGGAGGGGGTGGGGGCAGGGGGGAGAAATAAACCAAGCCTTGTATGCACATATGAATAATAAAAGAAAAATGAAAAAAAAAAAAAAAAGAAACTGCCATTTCCAGTGCCTTCAATTAACCTGCTGTCCCTTGTTAGCTCTCCATAACTACACATCTTCCAGACAAGTTTGCAGAGCTCTAATCAAACATGCTCTGGAGAATCAAAATTAGAGGTGACACTGTTTGGGGATCCCTAAGGAGATCTTGTGAAAACCAAACGGAGTTAGAATTCTATGACAGGCCATGGTGTGGCTTTTTCTTAATTCTACATTCTCACCAAGCATCTGAGTGATGACTTAAGAGAGTCCAGAAATGCTGATAATTTTTAACTTATCAATGAATTTCTCTCTTAATGTTCTTTGAATGTTATTATACTAGATCTATGCTTCATTCTAGGGAATTGATGTTTTGCTAGCATGTTACATATAAAAATGAAATAACTTGAAATGTTGTAGGAAGACAAGGAATCAATATTTACTAAGGATCTAGACAGATCAGAGACAGTATTAGGAATGATTCATACCTTATCTCATTTAATCCTTAGACTACACCAAAGGGTGGGTGTTATTATCCCAATTTCACAGATGAGAAGACAGAGGTTTACAAGAGATTACATGACTTCTACTATCTTTCTGCTTGTGTCAGTGCTGGAATTCAAATACAGGTTATCTGCATGAGCCATTTTAAGACTGGCAAAAATTAGCTTATAAATTACCAACAGTCTGGGTCTGATCCTAGCTTTGTTCTCCTCTGGTTAAGTTACTACTGAATGTACCCACAACATCTTACTTTAAACAAACTGCACAATGTCTAGACTTGGGTCCTGAAAACCACTGTGCAAAAGACTTGATCCATCCTTGGATTTCTGGATAATTGAAACAAAAGTTCCTGTTTTTAATAAGCAAGTTAGAGTTGGTTTTTTGTCCCTTGCTTGAAAAGAAGCTGATTTCCATTCTAGTTCCCATAAATGACAAACAGGAGGAAATCCAAATAATCACATACTAATTCCTAAAAGGGACTAGAGGAACAAAATAATACGGTCATATCCCAGAACAATCAGAATGATACACATTTAAAAATATTTTAGTACTCTATTTTATAAAGTGATGCTAAAACTACTAAACATAGAAAAAGACAGATCATTTTCTCACTGAGCTGGGCTGGAAGGTCTCTAGTGGCTCGTGGGAGACTGTCTGGCTTGGAAGACACAGCACCTCCCCAACACTTGTGTGACTGAGTCACCTCATCTTACAGCTCACGTGTCCTCACTTCTAAGATGACAGACACTGCCCTCCATACTGGTGATATTCTAAGAGATTGAAATAAGATAAAGTGCTTCACAAAGTAAAGATGGTGTATTTTTTACTGGAAAATTTGTTAAAATGATATGGATTCCATTGGTTCCAGTGAAGGGGTGACCTGGACACATACATACCATGGAAGGTCAGAATAGATTTGATGCATCAGGAAACAATTCTAACAATATAATGATTTTGGTATCTGGAATTTATTGCCTTCATAATAATAACTAACATTAATTGGGTTTATCCATATGGTAAGGACTTTGTGTGTATTATGTCATTTAAACTTCACTCAATGAAGTGGAAACTGTCACCAGCCTCTTGATGAGACAACCGAGAGCTTGAGTCACTCGTCCAGAGGTAGACATTTAGAAAATGTCATGACACTGCTGCTCAGTTCTGGCCCTGAATGACTCCAACACTGTCCCCGTGACCCACGACAGGCTGTACTGTGGTACTGTGCGCAGGAGAACGAACACTGAGCTCATTAGAGTGCTGGCCTCACCTCTGAAGAGCCATTTGTTCCCTCACCTATAAAAATGAGGCAAGTGGACCAGAGAGTGTCTGCAGAACCTGAATGAAAAGAATCCTCAAAGCATAATCTCCTAGCATGTGACTCAGGCCACAGAGGAGACTTCTGGCTGTACAGCTCTTTGCCTTGCCCTCCTGTCTCCTAACCACCAGATGCCCTGTCACCAGCTGTGGCTTCTGAGAGCACACTCCCACTGCCTGGTGACCCCTGAGGAGCTTTTCAGCCCTGACACCTACCAATATAGGCTGCTCCATCTGTCACCATGTACTTGTTGCGATTTAATTTAGGAAAGGTGTGATTCTTTTGTTCTTTTGTTGCACAAGCATTCTCTCTTTCCAGATCAAAAAATTTCTGTAAGACAAAAAGAAAAAAAAGTAGGTGAATTGAGAATGTTTTTGGTTTTGTTAGAGCATAAAAGAGTGTATTATACAAATATCAACAATGGACCTCATATTGGGTTTTAAACTGTACTCTTGTTACTTTGTATAGAGGAAGCTATTTTTATTCTCAAATCTAGATAGGCAACAAGAAAGAAAATTAGCAGCTAGCTCTATAATTAATACTTTTAAGCTACAGAATGAACACAAAATCCATTCTTTCAAGAAGGTGAGAGCCAGAGGTTGTTTAATTCTCCTTGTCTTATTTAGCAGGGTACACTGGCATCCATACCTGCCTCAAGGTGCTCTGTGAAGCATGCCAACAAGCTGAATGGATATTTCCACAAAGCACACACATTATGTCAATGACTAACTCATTCAACTGGGAATTCACCAAGGTCAAAAGATATTTTGCCACAGAAGCAAATATTTTCCTTCTAAACACCTGGGTCTACAAGCTCTTTTAACAGGTAACTCAAGAAAGAAAAGTTAACACAATTGATGGTTTGAAATTGAATCAAATCATGACTACTAGGTCCCCCATCACCAAACCAAGAATCTTGACTTTCAACTTTAATATGGCCCCCAAATCAGCATTCCAGTTCAACTAAGGCCAAAGATGGAGGAACTAGGAGATGGGAGTTAACAGCAGTAATGATCAGGCCTGGGCCCCACAATGTCGAATTTGGAAAATGTTGGATGAGGCTTCAACTGTGACTGTACTCAGGGGACTCAGAGAACTTAGCTCACAAGAAACACCCATCAAAGGTGAGGGTCTCAGGTCTCCTTCATTGGAAAACATTTTCAGAACTGCATGGGATCTTTCTAGTCTGTCTTACAGCTATGGAACCTTATGTGTTGTAAGGAAAGAAGAGATAGAGAGGAAAGTGAGATATGTAGAAAAAGAGACATCATTTATAGTGTCAAAATTCCAAGTGTTCAAATTTGGTTTGGGGCAAGAATGAGGGTTATTGTTCCCCTATGCTCTGACCTTGATGATCACAAGGTCCCTTCCAGTCCTGAAAATTCAATTCTGAGTTTTGTAAAACCCGTGAGATTTGTGTTGCTCAAACCAAGGTCTACTACCCCAAACCTGCTCTTCCACAGCCCTGAGAAATAATCTCCCAGGGCCAGATCACCATGGTTATGGATTGTGCTTCCTGGTTTATCTTCTTCCCTGTCTTCTGCAAAATCTGTGCAGATTTGTGAAATGTTCAAACTGACTCAAAAACCTATAAATGCTCTTAGAACATAGTTGTGTAATCACGAAGTCACATGACTATGTAGGGTATCATCACTCAATAATAGCCAGCAGTGATCTCACTTGGACATTTTGTCATTATACATGTCCACACATTCATTGGACTGTTTCCTTCTGAGAGAGATATTTTTAGAGACTCAAGATAGATTTGAAAAGGAATAAATTATGCATCCTAAGTTAAGTCAAGGATAGAGTCCCAGCTTGAGGTTTTAGTGAGAACCCATTTACTCTAGAAAGTCCATGATAACCCTGAAAAGGAGAGACAGCTTCATCTGGGAGACTCACGTGACAGCAGAAATCTTATTCATCTATAACCTTAGATACCTTAATATATTGTAAGCGACAGCAAAGACATTTCAAAAATGATTGGTTACTTTATTAAAATCCAAAGATCAAGTGAAGTGTGACAGTCTCATGAGCTACAATCTCTTTCCATGATCTCCTTGAGGACACAAACTGATGTCAGGGTAGGGATGAGAACGCCCACTCCTACACAGACAGAGTGTACTGCCCAACTGCCTGGATCTGCCTGTCAGCACCACAAGGCTCCTGAAGGCTGGGCACAAGGTTCCAATGCCCACTTGTCTTGGAAGAGCTCACTAGTCATCTGTGCTCTGGATGTTCAGTCAATAAGCTTCCGTCCCACATCAGCTTGTCTTGACGCTTAGAAATGCATGGCCTCTGTTTTAAAAAAGTAGCCAGCAGTGAGCTATTAACGTTTGTTTATTCAGAACCATCACAATCTGTGTTCACAGAGGCAAAGAGTATGTAGAGCTTATGATGGGAGGATATACTTTCCTTGCAATATCTTCCAAGTCTTCCATAAGGGAACTTAACACCTGTGAGATTTAACTGCAGGGGCCTTAGAGGGAGGTGTACTGTGGGGTCAGGAACTGGTGGGGGGGAGGGACCCCTGATTTGGCTGAAGGGACATTGAGAGAAAAGATGGGAGCAAATATTCCACACTGTGCCAGAGCTCCTGCTCCTCTGACTACACACACCCACCTCCAGAGTTCATGACGTCTCTGGGCGGCACTAGTTTCTTGGAAATGGTAGTCCAGGCCTTGGACTTGGGTGCTTCTCTGGGCTCTGCTCCTCCCTTCACTGTTGTAGAACTTACCACTGCCTTTCCTGACTTCTGTCTTTGACTGTATTAGTTCCTGAGTCCACTCACTCAGTACAGGTGTTGTGAACACTCTGCCAGGTGTCATATTAGGCACTTGGAACAGTGGTGAGCTAGACACCTGGTCTTTGCCTTTCTTGATTCCCGACCCCCCCCACCCCTCCCCAAGACTTGAATGCCTCTTCAATTATTTAGACAAAGTAGTTGCTGAGCCAAAATAATCCCAAGTGTTCTCCTGTTGTGAAAAGGCATTAAACACAACTGAGCTCTCTTCTCTCAGGTCTCTTTCTGGCTTACTGTACCAATTTCTTTGATCCCCAGAATTCAATTCTAAATCCAGGTTGGTGCCCTAATCCAACTCTTAGATATTTCATTTATTTGCAAAATCAACCTGGAAGAGAGATGAGGCATAGTAACCACAGATCTGGTTTTATATTTCCAGTACTTACAGGGATTTGTGAACCCATAAACATGGCTATGGTGCCTCAGTTTACAAAAACCAGAAAAATAGAGATCTGTGGAAAATGCTATACAGCATAGCATTTTCTCCCCTATTTAAGTGGAAGGTCAAGGGTTCTTTATGTGAGAATGGAGTAAAATGGAGAGGGGTTTCCCAGAACTTCAGACCATGATGATCCACAAACCTGCTCTTTTGTCATCATTCCCCTCACCTGGGACAGATCTACCCTTCTGAACACGCTCAACGCCTCTCTTGCCTTTTGGTGTCATCACTGAATGATGTCTGGGCTGTAGGATAGATTGAAGGGATGGTCGCCCACTCTCTTCTGTTTGACCTTGGGATATTAAGGGTCAGGGTAATCCTGGAAGCCATGCATCAAAACTGATATTGCAGAGCACTTGTCTCTGAGTGCTACAAGAACACAGCTCCATCATCTAGAAGAGTGGCTGCCACAGAGTACAGTCTCAGCACACATTTGTTGAATACATAGGGGCTTGGGAAAAGCTGAGACCTAAAGGTTAGTCAGTCATCAGTGAGATGAAGGATAAAGAGCATGGAAAGCAGAAGGCACAGAGCATGTAATGGCCTTGACAGAAGAAGAGATGACTACAGAGTGAGCACTCTCAGGATGTCACCAATTCTTCATCTTGCCTTTCTCACAGTATTCAGAGACAGATTAGTGTGTGGCCCAAGGAACCTAGGCAAGCACAAGAACCCAGGCTAGGACTAAGGAGTCTGTGCTGGTGCATGTTCCAATGTACCACTGGTCACAGCATTACAAGTAAGACTAGTGGGCGAAAGAAACAGTTCAAACAAAATGGGAAAGGTGCTGTAGAATGTACATTTGAAGGGGGCTGGACCAAGGAAACTTGGGTTGGACTTTTTTTGTTTTGTGTGTGACAGTTTTGAAGAATAACCTGCCTTTTGAAGTATTTTTACTACCAAAGATTATCCTGGTTCTTATCAGAAGTTCACCTGGAAGAGTATGCTGATAGCTTTTTGACATATAAAGGGAATAAGCACTTCTTATTTATACACAGTCAATGCAATACTTACAACTTTCAAACTGCAGTTGGCTATTTCAGTGCAAATAGCTTTAAGGGATGAAATGAAGTTAAACGTGAGGGGGTCAGTTTCCTTCCAGAAGCTTATAAGGAGTCGAACTTTAACGCTTCGCAAAACTAATGCTTCTCTTATTTTCCCATCCAAGTCTGGCCAGTAAGTCCTGCAGAAGTATTGTCCATATACATACAAATAAAAAAATAGTATTGAGTAAGAAATTCACTAGATGACAGAGAACATTCTTCTTACTCTGCTCATTACTTTATTCTGCAATATACAAACAGCCTTGTAGGTTACATTGAAGAAATGCAAGTCTTTTAGATTAGGCACAAAGAGACCAAGCTTTCCTGGGACCTGCTCCTGCCCTGTACGAGGTCTCTTGCCTTCAGGCCAGGCTGTGTGAGGGACTAGAGTGCTGACAGGTTGACTTCCCATCATAGACCTCCCTCATCTCACGTCCAACACTACCTGGACCTCGATGTGGACTGAGTCCACTTTCCAAAAGAATTCCAGTTAGGAGGCTTGAGCACCCTGTCTGTGCCCAAATGCCACTTTTAACTCTCCTCTTGGGTAACCACCCCCAACTGAACTTCTGCTCTGTCCTCAGCATCATGCCTCCTGATCAAGCCTCCTACAGCCCCCCTACCTCTTACCTTCAGGCTGGGCCCTTGGAATCCTCCATCAAGCCAACGGTTTCCTCTTTCCTAATCCTCATCCCTTTTCCTTAACTTCATTCTGATTTTCCTGAAGGCCACAGCTTCTCCTCAAGTCTTGTCAAGCATTTTCTAGCATTTGGCCCCTTGGTTTAAGAACCGGGTACAGCCTCCTGCTCTACCAGCAACAACCCCCCAATACACCACATCACTTTCAGAAGGATCACTTAATCTCATGTTAGAAGCCTCTGGGTGGGCTGCAGACTTGTGATCCCTCCAATGTCCCTGGCCTTTCAACTCCTCCTGGTCTCTTTTGCCTGCTCAGCCTAATTCTAGTTCTGCTCTGCTTATCCACAGGGCACTTGCCCCTCTACCTTCCTCTCATTCCAAACAAAATCTAAATCGTGGCTTAGTGCTATAATTCTCTTTGACTATTTCTATACCTACAAACTGAGGACTACTGGGAAAATCATCGCAGGCTTCTGCTCCAAATTCTCCTGATTGGTTTCTGCTTTTTTTTTTTTTCCTTATGGTACTGGGTGGGGAGTTTGAATTCAAGGCCTGTGCTAGCCAGGCAAGTGCTCTAAATACCCTTAGCCCTTTTTGCTTTAGTTTGTTTTTCAGATAGGGTCTTGTGCTTTTGCCTGGGCTGGCCTCTGCCTCTGGAGTAGCTGAGATTACAGACCTGTCCCCCTACCTCTGCTCTTATCTCTGGCAAATGCATCCTCCATGACCACCAAAGTGATCCATTGAAATGGGCTGGAGGTGCAGCTTAAGTGGTAGAGCACCCGCATAGCAAGCTCAAGGTCCTGAGTTCAAACCCCAGTACTGCCAGAAAAAAAAACAAAATAAATAGAAGCAGATTTGATGATGTTATTACCCCATTGATGAAACACAATGGAGGCTTCTCAAGGTCACAAAGCTCCCCAGCAGTCAGGCCCCTGGTTCCTGATCCCTACCTCCTTCCAATTTGACCTCTCACCCCTTACTGTGGCCTCTATGATCTGGAACTGAATTCCCCAGGCTTTTCTTTTTTCTCCACCTGAAACTTTGCTCACACTGTGCCTTTTCCCTGGGTAATTCCCTTTCTCAGTCTTTTCTGGCAATTTGATGAATGTTTTGAAATATTCAGGTAAGAATTTCCTCCAAAAAAGAAAAAAGAATTTCCTCCAATGAGGTTCCTCTAACCCTGGAACTCCATCCTTTTGCTATAATATTCTGTATATGTACTGTTCACTCTACCCACACCCCTAGGGTCTAATAATCTATTCTGTGTCCCTCTGTCTCCTTTAGATGGGGCTCCAGGGACCACATGCAGCTCATGCTTTAATCACAAGTGTTAAAATAAGTATGTAAATGCTCAATAGTTTTTATGAAATGAATGCATAAATGAAAGATATTAATACAGTACTCTTCCATTATCCATGGGTGAAACATTCTGATAACCTCAGTGGGCACCTGAAAATATTGCAGATAGTACTGAATACTATATATTGTTTTTTCCTATATATACATACCGGCATACTTAAAGTTTAATTTATAAATTAGGCACAAGAGATTAGTAATAATAACTAATAAAAAGAGAACAATTACATCAATATACCATCATGGAAGTTATTTCAAATTTACAAGTTATTTATTTTTGGAACTTTCTATTTAATATTTTCAGACTGCAATTGATCAGTGGGTAACTAAAACCTGCAGGAAGGGAAGACTGTTGAACCTCAAAGACTAACCAGGCTGCATTTTTATTAGTCCATCAGACATTTACCTTCTTCCTTCTGAAAAGAAGTATTTCACATGACTGAAGAGGTAAAACCATGGACAACTCCAAAATGAGACCTCAGTGATTAAGATAATTCCGTAAAGAAAGGGAACCTGCTTACTATACCAGGAACAGGCGAAATTGAGCTTCTGATATTTATGTATTTATGTTTGTATGTATGTGTGCATGTATGTATGTATATATTTATGTGTGTATTTATGTATGTATGTATTTATTTATTTCTTGCAGTGCTGGTGATCGACCCCAGTACATGCTAGGCAAGCACTCTATCACTCTATGCCCGGCTGGGCTTCTGGTATTTTATTGTAGGATTTATTTGGTCACACATTATATTTCATTAACTTCCTAGAAAGTACAAACTTTAACACGATCACTAAATGATGGGGTATTTTTTACAGGCTGACAATCATTTCTGATTTTTGACTTTTTCCTTTTTCATTTGGATATTTGGCAGTGTGTAGATTAAAAGTTAAGTCTGTAAGATATTAGTTAATTGTATGAACAGAATGAAATTTGTTCACTTGTTCATTAAAGTTGAAAAACTTCCAAAGACTATGAGTAACCAGTTTGACTTAAAAAAAAAATTCAACCAAGTACTGGTGGCTCATGCTTGTAATCACAGCTACATAGAAGACTGAGATTGGGAGAATCATGGTTTGAGGCCAGCCTGGGCAAAAAGTTCACAAGATCCTCTCTCCAAAATAGCCACAATAAAATGGATTGGAGGTGTGGCTCAAGCAGTAAAGTGCCTGCTTTGCAATGATGAGGTCCTGAGTTCAAACTCCAGTCCTGCCAAAAAAATCATTTATATGATTGAGAAGAATTTAATTATAACCTGGAAGTTTGAGTTATTTATTTCTGTTTGAAGACCATTTGTTTAGAAAGCTAAAAGTATAGATTTGAAATTTTAAAAATACAATAAGTATATTCTTTGAATAATAGCTAAAATGATAGATTAATAATAAAAATGTAAAATTTCAGGAGTCTCTAGATTTTTAGCATTCTTTTATTTTCCTCTTTCATATTTCTAAGATGTTTTAGATACTTCATATTAATTCTTTCCCCCTTAACCATGAAAGATTTCAATTTTGTTCACAGGAATTTGTGAAACAAAGTTTTATTAATCCCTAGCAATCGTCTTCTTATTCCAGCATTTAATTCCACGAACTTGACCATTCTCCTTCTCAATGACAGGAAAATTGGACAAAATCAGTTAGCTTTCAACATCTTCCCAAAGTGAAGCTGCAGTCTAAAACTAAATATAAAATAAAATCAATGGCAAGTGGGAGAAACAAAACACAGGGATTGAAAAGATGTGAAAGTGTATTGGAAAAAAAAATTCATGGATGTTAAATTATACCATAATTTAAAGTAGAAATGTCTTAAGAATGTGCACCTTGAAGCTTCAAATGCTTTTCCATTGTCATCAGGAGTGGTCTCTTTTTTTAGTCTCACAGTCATTTGCATATGTGGGCTTGGCAACATGACAAATATTCAAGCTACATAAGGCACAGGTAGTCAGTTAACCTCAGTAAATGGATATTTTGAAATTGACATTTTTAAAGTCAAGAAGATCTTTGGTTGCACTCCCAGGAATGTGCATTTTGCAACATTTATTGGGTTAAACTAATTATTCAAAACACTGACGAGCACCCAAATCTCAGACAGTTTGTCATAAATTCTACCCCTCATTTATTCCAAGTGCTTGCTCACTTAAACAATGACGAATTATTGAAAAAGATTCCATTTTGAAGACATTTTCCTTACCACACAAAGGGCTGTGCTGATTGGGAACATCTATGTAAATTTTTCTTCTTCTTTACGTTGACAAGATTTTTGAGAATTTAGCATTTAATGAAAAGTGTCATGAATATAAGGAAGTGATACTTCATTTCAGAAAAATCTGGTCATGACCATTCAGTTTCACTCAGCACACCCTTCAGGTACATCCCCATTAATAATTTTAAGATAGCAATTTTTCAAATGATATTTCGTATGATTTATTTTGAAGCCCTAGGGATCAAATCCAGGGTCTCACACATGGCAGGCAAGTTTTGTACCACTGAGCTATACCCCAGCCTTATTTTATTTCATCTTGTTTTGTATGTTACTTTTCTTTTCAAGTAATCTTCAAAGTGAGAACTACCCAACCTTCTTTCTGAAATTGTTCTCATGCCTATAACGTAAACTACTGAGGTCCTCTGCAGGGTGAGACCCTGAGCCCTTAAAGTGGACCCAGTTGGGGATGAGACTCATGGTGGGCACACTGCAAATGCACACCAGGCATGTCAGAAGACTGTGCTCTTTTTAAATGACATATAGCATCTCAATGCCTGTGGTACCCATCTCCTGTAGACCCCAGTTTAGTGCCTGGCCTGGGAATTGGGTCTAACTAGATGTTAGGAACTCACTGACCTTTTGGTGCTTGTGCTGGAGATAGGCAAGTAGTCCATGACTGCAATGTACACATACTGCTTGGCATCATCGATCACACTGTAGATGGCATCTATGTCAAAGCTTCTATTTTTGGGGCAAAAGAGCTTCGGAGAATTCTGTGAAGATACAAAACAAATGTTAGAGCACTAACTTTAGGCATCTGAGGATTTAAAATTTTTCTTTTTCCACTGGTCTTCATGTCTGTTTTTGTGCCAGTACCATGCTGTTTTTATTGTTATTGCTTTGTAATATAGTTTGAAGTCAGGTATTGTGATACCTCCTGCATTGTTCTTTTGACTGAGTATTGCCTTGGCTATTCGTGGCCTCTTGTGTTTCCATATAAATTTCACAGTAGATTTTTCAATCTCTTTAATGAATGTCATTGGAATTTTGATGGGAATTGCATTAAACATGTAGATTACTTTGGGGAGTATCGACATTTTTACTATGTTGATTCTACCAATCCATGAGCATGGGCGATCTCTCCACTTTCTATAGTCTTCCTCAATCTCTTTCTTCAGAAGTGTATAGTTTTCCTTGTAGAGGGCTTTCACATCTTTTGTTAGGTTTACACCTAGGTATTTGATTTTTTTTGAGGCTATTGTAAATGGAATTGTTTTCATACATTCTTTTTCCGTTTGCTCATTGTTAGTGTATAGAAATGCTAATGATTTTTCTATGTTGATTTTATATCCTGCTACTTTGCTATAGCTATTGATGATGTCTAGAAGCTTCTGAGTAGAGTTTTTTGGGTCTTTAAGGTATAGGATCATGTCATCTGCAAATAGGGATATTTTGACAGTTTCTTTACCTATTTGTATTCCTTTTATTCCTTCTTCTTGCCTAATTTCTCTGGCTAGGAATTCCAGTACTATGTTGAATAGGAGTGGAGATAGTGGGCATCCTTGTCTGGTTCCTGATTTTAGAGGGAATGGTTTTAATTTTTCTCCGTTAAGTATAATGCTGGCTGTAGGTTTGTCATATATAGCTTTTATAATGTTGAGGAACTTTCCTTCTATTCCTAGTTTTCTTAGAGCTTTTATCATGAAATGATGTTGGATCTTATCAAAGGCTTTTTCTGCATCTATTGAGATGATCAAGTGGTTTTTGTCTTTGCTTCTGTTAATGTGGTTTATTACGTTTATTGATTTTCGTATGTTGAACCACCCCTGCATCCCTGGGATGAAGCCTACCTGGTCGTGGTGAATAATCTTTTTGATGTGTTGCTGAATTTGATTTGCCATTATTTTGTTGAGGATTTTTGCAAGTGGACATTAGATCAAGGGCAAACACAACAAGGGGATTGGACTATGAGCACATGATAAAAGCGAGAGCACACAAGGGAGGGGTGAGGATAGGTAAGACACCTAAAAAACTAGCTAGCATTTGTTGCCCTTAATGCAGAGAAACTAAAGCAGATACCTTAAAGCAACTGAGGCCAATAGGAAAAGGGGACCAGGAACTAGAGAAAAGGTTAGATCAAAAAGAATTAACCTAGAAGGTAACACCCACGCACAGGAAATCAATGTGAGTCAATGCCCTGTATAGCTATCCTTATCTCAACCAGCAAAACCCCTTGTTCCTTCCTATTATTGCTTATACTCTCTCTACAACAAAATTAGAGATAAGGGCAAAATAGTTTCTGCTGGGTATTGAGGGGGGGAGCGGGAGGGGGTGGAGTGGGTGGTAAGGGAGGGGGTGGGGGCAGGGGGGAGAAATGACCCAAGCCTTGTATGCACATATGAATAATAAAAGAAAAATGAAAAAAAAATTTTTTCTTTTTTTTATGGGTCTTGGCTTGTAATTTGTGCAAATGTACTTTCTGCTTCTCAGTCAGATTAGACAAAGGTATCTTCAGTCTCATGGAAGCTGAGGTATGCAGAGATCAAGGTGAGGTTGGATGGATCTCAAGTCTTCCCTTCAGGTCTGCTTTAGGAGAGAACTCTTGCTTTCAATATACACACTTCTCTTTTTTGGAGAAGCATTGCAGTCCCAACATTCTGTAGTTCTAGCATGGCTTCCCTGTCACACATGGTTGATAATTTTCTCAACTATTGCCATATAATCTTATATATACTTATAGCAAGTAATTTCTTCCAGAAGTCATTTCATTTGAAAGGTGATGTGAAGATGAAAACACTCAGGACACAAAAATCTAAAAATCTTTTTTTTTTCCCTGAATCTTTCATAGCCAGGAAGAGGAGTGCTGATGGTTGAGAAAAGGTTATCAATAATCCTACAAGGAAAACTGGGTGAGTTGTTAAGATGCCCAAATCCATCAAGAGAGTCAGAAAAGACAGATATTCTGCCAGACTTTAGCAAAATGAAAAATGAGGCAAATTATGCTTCAGGTATTTTTCTTGTGCTGCTTGAAGTCTCCATCTTATAAAAATATGATATTTTTAGATACAGTTGTTAGAGCAAGGGAAAGAAGCACTTTGGGTATTTCATTATTTTTCCACTGGACATGATTGAAAATAGTGTTTCCTATAGCTCCTGATTTTCTCTGACAAGCAATACACAAGTCTAGAAGCACAAATAATGCAAGGAGTGCTTAATACCAAAAGGCTGAATAAACAGCATGGAACTGCCTGGAACAAATGGCAGTACTGGGCAGTCAAGAGTCCTTGTGATGGTTAATCTTCATTGTCACTTTGTCTGGATTAAGAGATTCTGAGGGGTTTAGTAAAACACAGACTGTAGGGGTGTCTGTGATGGTGTTTCCAGAGGCGATTAGATCATGAGAGATCTGACCATGGATGGATCAATCCCTTGATGGATTCATAATATGATGACATTATTGGGAGGTGGTGAAAGGTAGGAGATGGGGCCTAGTTGGAGGAAGTAGGTTACTGACTCCTTCCTATATTCCCTTTTTCTTTGCTTCCTGTCCCCAATGAGAGGAAGAAGGCTGTCTGTCACATGCTCCTCCTACCATGATGTTCTGCCTCATAATGGGCCCAGGAACACAGAGTCAAGCGACCTTGAACTGAACTCTTTGAAATCATGAGCCAAAATAAATCCCTCATCCCTTAAATTGTTTCTGTCAGGTATTTGGTCACAGTGATGCAAAAGTGATAAAGTTCCCCACGTCATTTCTGGTATAATTGCTTACTCTACTAGGAATCCCCGTCCAAGCTCACAAGTCCATGAAGTGAAGCTACTGGAATGGTTTCCCACCCGAGAATGAGCAAGCAGGTAAGAAAAGAAGGTGTTCAAGGTCACACAGCCTCCAGGCATCCCTGGTCCAGAAAATCCTCTTGGCAGGTGATGGAGGGATGTGCTTTTGATCATTTGTTATTTTTCTTTTTGGAATGAGGATGAGTGTCCAAGTTTTAACAGGAAAAAAAGGCTCTCAAAACCCAGCAGAACAGTTAGTCCTGTGCCCTTTCCCTAGCACCCAGATACACAGATACTCCAGACACACGGACGCTCCTGCTTCTCCAGTGCCTCTGCTGTGTGTCTGTCCCTCTTCTTCCTCATCGCCATTTCCTTCATTCAGGCTCTGGAGCTGCTGTTACGGGACTTATAATACTGTTTCAGTGACTGCCTTGTCTCCATAATGCTTAACAAATGACCCATGGCACTTTCAGGACTAGCTGACTCCTGATCTCTGGGGATCCGGCTGAATTCTCTGGTAGAGGGCAACCACGGCTATGGCTCTGCCTTCCTTATTTGCCGGCTCTCAATGCAATCTGTGCTGCCAGAACAAAACATCCATGGCTGTGTCCTCATATCTGCTTCTGGGCATTTGTTCAGCTGGTCCCTCAGCTTGACGTGTTTCTCTATTTTGGACTATTAAAGTCCAATTGTTCCTGTTCTCTAAATTCTAGCTCAAATATTATCTCCTCCATGAAACTTCTTAGACTCCCCAACCAGAGGCTGTTTCTTCAATGGGCTCCCATACTATGTATTTCCTTTTTATCATGTTAACCATTTTCAAGCATACAGTTCAATGGTATCTCATGCATGGACATTGTTGTGCCACCATTACTACCATCCACCTCCAGAATTTATTTTCTAGCTTATTTAGAATTTTCAATTTTTTCTTTTCTTTTTTTTTTTTTTTGTGGTACTGGGGCTTGAACTCAGGATCTTCACCTTGAGCCACTCTGCCAGCCCAATTTTTTGTGATATGGTTTTTTGAGACAGGGTTTTACAAACTATTTGCCTGGGCTGGCTTTGAACTGCGATCCTCCTGATCTCTGCCTCCTAAGTAGCTAGGACTACACTTGTGAGCCACTGGCACCTGGCAGCATATTCACATTTATATTAATTACTTGCCTCTCTACTTAGCTACACTGTTTCTAGCTTGATTTTAGGGATCCTGTTTTATTCACTCTCTTATACGTTAAAATGATCTATTCAAACATTTAATTTCCTCAGCCTGATAGGGCAGTTTTAAACATGTTTTAGAAGGCTGAGGAGAAGCTGAGGATTTTATCTCCAGACAGGCCCAGAGGCAAAATTTGAAATGTGTCCAAATGCCCATATTTTTCTTTCAGTTAAGAACATCCTGAATTTTACTGCATAATCCCAAACTGGATTGTTTTTAGAAAGGAACAAATTTAAGCAGAGTTGTTGATGGCCTCTTCATGTTTCTATTATCTTTACGTTTGGACAGTGTGGCTTAATATAGAGGAAAGAGAGAGAGCGTCGGTGGTTCAGGCCAGACTCCAGCGTGTGCAGTCTGAGACATCTCGCCCTACACCTGCACCTTTGAGTCTTTATTTCTTACTAAAGTACATGCCTTTCACACTGGTTCACCTTGAAGCTCAAGTAAGAGAATGGTTCGTTTTCCTGGCAGGGTTCTGGTCTCTTCTTTGGTACTTGTTTTCATTCAATCAGTATCTCTATATATTTAGTAGACTAAGAGAAGTGTGGCTGGGAAAAGGAAAAAGCTAATCTAGGGGGAAACTCTCTCTCTATATTTTGCATTTACATATAAATTCTGTATTTATATATTTTTTAAATAAAATCTATCTATCTACTTGAGTTTTCTGTCTACCTTGGCCTTTTCTTTTCCTAGTCATACTTCCCTTAGTTACTTGTTTCTCCTGACCATATGTCCTTAACAAACCCCTTGCACTGAGTCCTTGCTCAGGGTCTGCTTCTTGAAGAACCTGCTTAAAGATAAGGCCTGTCTATAGCTAAAGTCTACTGGGGATGGCCTGTTTGGTCCCCCCTTCACCTTCTGATCTGTTTAGCAAGGCAGCTCTTTCCATCATTCTCAGTGGACAGGTCTAGCTAGATCTGTCAGTCAGCAAATTTTCCCAAGTGCCTGCCGTGCTTCAGGCCCTGGTCTAGGCAGGTGGCACACATCAGTGGTGGAGGTTAGATCCCTGCTGTGTGAAGCTTCATTCTAGCACATGTTACCTGGCACTGTTTTCTTGTGTCTGTATGGTTATCCACTAGCTCATGAACTGTTTGGTCGTATATCTCTTACACCTTGTATCATATCCAGTAAGTATTTGTGGAATGAATGTGACAGTTTTCAGAAATTAATAAATGTTGGAGGTTTTTCTGACCCCAACTTCCATTCCTAGTTGGTGTTGCTTCATTATAGGTATTTCCAAACAAGTGTGAACAGACCTCTACTTGCATTCACCTGCCTTATTGTTTCTGTGTTTCCATTGCCCCACACAATGTCTAGAATTTGGTAGTTGCTCCCTGTGTTTACTAAGGGAATGCATGATGGTTTACATCAGTGACCTGCCCCAAGGGCTTGATGGTACTTCTCTGTGTGCACTACATGTGTTCCAGAGTCCTTTAACTTTGTGAGCAGTGCCTGGATATATCAGTGGCTTAAATGCATAAATAACACAAACGAATGATTTACTGTTTTGGAAGATAATTACCTCCAGCTGTATAATTAAAGAGGAGTGTGCTAAATTTCCCCCTTGGTACTCATAAGAATTTTCTAAGCCTGGTACTGTATATTCCTTTATTTTACAGTAAAGTAGGAGAGAAAAAATATAGTCCTCTTTGATATTTCAGTTCTGTGGTAATCTTTTATCACTCAAGAACTCTTAGGTTTCTGGGGTAGTCTAGATTTCTCTCTTGGATCAATGTCTATATGCATGTAACTTATTTTGCATATGACTTAAATACTTGTTTTATAAAGATCTTAGTAAAATTTAAAATTTACTTAATAATGGTTTCTGGGTGTTTAGAAAGTCCATAATGTATTTCTAGGATATTTACATTAAAATGTAATAAAACATGAAAAGACAACCTACAGAATGGAAGTAATTATTTGCAAATCATTTATGATTATATATGATGACTGATAAGGGCTTTTTATCCAGAATTTATAAAGAACTTAGTTTTTTTTTTAAATTCCTAATTAAAAGCAGGCAAAGTATTTGATAGACATTTCTTCTGAAAAGATATAGAAATACATAGTAAACACATTAAAAGACACAAAAAAGACCACAATGAGGCTATATTTCACACCCATTAGGAAGACTAAAATGAAATAGAAAATAACAAATGTTGACAAACACGTGGAGAAACTGAAACCCTTATAAACTGCTGGTAGAATTATTAAAATGGTACAGCAATTTGGAAAACAGTTTGTTAGTTTTTCAAAGCATTCAATATAGAATACAGTACTCAGCAGCTCTACTCTTAAGTAGAAAAGCAAAAGAACTGAAATAAAAACTTGGACTTGAATGCTCATAGTGACAATATTCACCATAGCCAGAAAGAAGAAACACCCAAGTATCTATCATTTGATAGATGTATAAATAAAATGTGACATCTGCATACAATAGAATGTTGTTTGGACATAAACAGAAATGAAGGAAGCCATGTATGGTGGTACACCCTATAATTCCAGTTATTCTACAAACAGAGACAGGAGGATCATGGGTCAAGGCCAACTGGGCAAAATTAACATGAGACCCTATCTAAAAAACAAAAACTATAAGCAAAAGGACTGGAGGCTTGGCTCAAGTGATAGAGAGCTTGCCTAGCAAGTGTGAGGCCCTGAGTTCAATTGCCAGTGTCATAAAAATTAAATTAAATTAATAAAAGGGAAGAACTGATCCATGCTACATCATGGGTAAATCTTGAAAGCATACAGGGTGAAGTCATGAAAGACTACATGTTGTATTGCTGCATTTAGAAGAAATTTCCCATAAAGGCAAATCACTAAAGAGAAAGTAAGATTAGTGTTTGCCAGGGGCTCAGGAGGGAGAAGTGGAGGCTGACTCTTGCTGATCATGGGACTTTCTTTGTGGTGAAGAAGATGTCCCACAATTAGATGGTGGGGATGGCTGCAAAGGTCTTGGTCTATACTAAAACTTGCTTAAGTGTGCACTTCAGAAGGCTGGGCTTTATGATAAGTAAATAAAGCTGTTAAAATGTCATTACCAATATTCAATGGAGGTTCTAAAGAGGACTATAATATGGTATTTTCCCCTCAGTAGCACTAAGATCTATTCAATGTCTTCCTTCTCACTAAATATATCTCACTCTGCGTGACTGATAGACGGATGAACTGAATAATAATCAAGAAAGAATGAAATCTGTCTAGCACCTGATCAATAAAAATAGACCTTGAACTAGCTATGCTTTGTCCTAAAGAGCAAATGTGTATTATCTTTAGGTCTCTAAAAAGAAATTTATTAAGACAAAAATCCAGTCGGCTCTCATCTCATTTTTAATGAGAAATATGAGATTGTTAGAATTATCTGTCCTCAAGTTACTAGAAATCACATAATTAACTCTAACCAAGTGCTTATGTGTAGTCTATGAGAAAGTTAGAAATAATCCATGTTTATATCACAACTTGAAAATCATATTTAACTATGCTAAGTTATCAATTAGGTAAAATCTAATTTTGTGAATGGTTATTCTATTTGAATGGTTAATTATTCTCTTTGTGTGTGTTCAGCTTAGTTTTGGGACTGTCAACTCATAAAAAATACACTATTTTAAGATGTTTTAAAGCAAACATTGAATTTAAATAAATTTGTCTTGGCATTTGTTTGCCATATATTACTGAAAAACAACTATGCATTCTAGAACTTTCCATTAATATGACTGCTAATAAATTCAAGCTAACATTTATTGTCATTTTCGGAGAGCACTAAGTGAGGTACTGGAAATACCAATGATAAAGAAAACAGTGTGTATGATCTTAAGAGCCTTTTAAAATTGTGGGGAAATGATTACAAACAAATAGTTATAAGAATGTGATAAATGCTACAACAGAAATAAGATCAAGGAACACAATTCCAATAGCATGAGCTTTCTGACTTTTTTTACCTGCAAGATTATATACGTCTTCAAAAATAGTTTTCAATCAGTATCTGTAGAATTGAAATTTAAAGGTGGGCTTGACATTATTAATAAGAAATAGAACATATGATAATAAACTAAAATAAATAAATTAAAGTAGAAAATAAAAGTGTTCCATAGTTTAAGACTACCTAAATACATGTTTTATAATTCATTTGGTGGTTATCTCTTTAATAAAAAGCAACTTCTACATTTATCCTAGAATAGAACAAAGGCCTAGCATTTCATTGGTTTCAGTGGTGGTTGAGGCCTCTCTGTTGTAGATCTGGCAACTTTAGAATCAACAAAGGAAACGCCTTCCCTTTTTAAGGGTCAGAATTTAAATTTACGCAACAATCTCATTCAATTATCTTTAAGATTTAAACTTGAAAAAAAGGCATTTTTGTTTGTTTAAGATAGCTATTTAGAGAGTTCCACTGTGGCATTTCCATCTATAGATGTATTCTATCCAGAGTGGAGAGGAGATAAGGAAAGAGTGTAGGTGTGTAAATATGGTAGAAATACTGTGCACTGTGTATGTAAATGGAAAAATGAGACCTGTTGAAACTATCCCAGGAATTAGGGGAAGAGAGGATAAAGGAGAATGGTGGAGGGGGTGAATTCAACTATGATATATTAAGAACTTTTGTAAATGTCAAAATGTACCGAACACAATAATATGTTAATGATAATACACACATAAAAAAAGATTCAAACTTGAGAGACTAGAGGTATGACTAAGGGGGTGCCTAGTAAATACAAAGCCCTGAGTTCAAACCCTAGTACAGTGAAAAAAAAAAAGGTTCAAACATTAAATTCAAAATCTATGATCACTCAAAATTTGTTCATTAATCCACCTTTTTCTTGCTGCTTTCTATCTGTTTTTGTGGGCCCACTGCTTGGGATGTCATGTCATGTCATGTTTCCTGCTGCTGCTCACATACAAATTGGGAATAGTACCTGGCCTTCTGGACTTAACAGAGTTGTCTTGAGAAGCAAGAAAATGTACAGGAATAAATTTGCTAGTAAAAGGTCCTGTGCATTGCTACTTGCTACTGCATTCCTGGCTGCCACACTTTAAAGACTTCTTTAAATTCTGATGAAAAGCCTTCTTCACATTCATGTGAATTTGTTATTTCTTTATTTTTTTTATTGTTGTGCTGGGTGGGGGTACATTGTGGCATTTGCAAAAGTTCTTATAATGTATCAAATATATCATACTTGAGGTCACCCCCTCCATTGGTTCTCCTTTTGAATTTGTTATTTAATAGAAACAACGTCAGCCTCCTTATTCTAGTACTACATTTCTAAAAGTTCAGCTTGTCTTTCATGTGGAAAGGCAAAAAGGACATAATTCCCTCCTGTTTCAAATGCTCTTTAGTACCTAAAAGTTGGCATAAACGTGCTGACTTTGATCAAGGGGAGACGGGATAGTCATTTGGGAGCATGGTTCTGAGAAGATTCTGTGAGCTTTGGGATTAGTTCAGAAGCTTGATTCAGATCTGACTTCTCAGGTCTCATGCCAGATACAGACAATCAGATCCTGGGTGGGGTGGGGTGTAAATCTGCATTTAAGGGGACTCCCTGGCTGATTCCTAGATGCTTTAGACTTGGGAGATTAGGACTGGAGGCCTATTTACACTGTCTGTCTCTAGTGACACTGCAGGATAGCCAGGGGCTGAGCAACTAGTTGATGGACCTGGGAGGTTAGGATTTGCATGTAGGGGGGTTGTTGGATTTTGTTGGAGTCAGAGGCTTAGAGAGAGCAGGGCAGGAGCCTTGCCTGTTGAGTGGTCTCTTGCCTTCCAGTCTCAATCCAATTCAGCAGCTCTGACTTTAATCTGTTTTATATGCTGAGATTCCCTAAGATTTGTGTCATCAAAGAGTTCTACTGTTAAAAACAATTGGAAGTCACTGATGTAGGGCCTGGAGAATGGGTGAATCAGTTCAGGAATCAGAAGACTTGGGAACTGGTGTCAACTTGCTATTTGATGGACTTCTGTGCTTGTGAAAGAGTCTTTTAACAGCTCCATTTGTAAAATGGTCACAATCCCATGCTTACCTTACAGGACGGTTGTGGGGATCAAACCAGCCAATTCAAAGTATTTGAAACTAGGAATGATTATTAACATGCATTACTGTTATCATTGGTTTATTACTATATTATTTATATGATTTATTATTTGATTGAACATAAGAGAGGGCACATTTTAACTCTTTGAGATTGGGTAGGACTACTCTCTTTTTGCACAAAACAAGATTATACTGAAACATCCCCAGTTAACAAAGCCTTTGGAGGAAGGAGAGGGAGCAGAGGAAGAAGAGGGTAGGCAACTCACCGACACAAATGCTTGTGATTTGGTTTCGTTCAACTGAAGTTGCAATTTCTTTTCATTGTCATAGACGCCATAGAGTCTCTTGGACCAGGTCTGAGGTACTCTGCTCTTGAATTTTAATGAACTATATAAGGCAAATATTCTTTGTAAATCTAGGACCAGGCAGCTGCAGTTGTAGAAGATGACACCAAGTTCTTTCATCTGTGAAATTAAAATTGAAAGCATCAATTGCTGGGTGGATCTGATGGTGCTATTTTCAGAGAAAAAAATGCGTAAGAATGCAGTAGCAATGACATAGTTTTCCTTTCATTTATCGTTTTGAAGAAATATGTAGATATAGCCAGCCATGTTATAGTACACAAAAGAGATGTTTATAAAATGCTTAAATATTTTAGTGGCACTTTGCCTTGACTTTTGCATTCAAACTCTTACAGATAATTTCCCTCATATTCATCTACACTTCCATTATAAGCCCTCCGGATTTGTTTCCTTAACACCTATTTTTTTTTGTATGGATCCTTAAATTGTGCAGCGAGACAAAGACCTTAACTGCAACAAAACAGAAAGGCTTCAATCATGGACTTTGGGGCCATACCTCCTGGAATTAGTTTCCAGCACCACAGCTTTTTGGTTGTGTGACTTTGGACACCCTAATCGCTGCACTTTCATGTCTTCTTCCATAAAGTGGAGACAATAATATTTGTTTCATATAGTTACTGGGAGAGTTGTGAAACAAAAGCCAAGCAGGATATGAGAGAGGGTGACGTGTGTGTGAGTACATACATCTTTCTGGTGGCAGGGGTAGAGCTGGTGGGATAGGGATGTCAGATCCCCAGAGGACTTTGTGCTGGGAGGAGCAGTTCGATGTTTACCCCAAGGTCATGGGGAGGCAGGTAGTGACGGGATGGCTGTGGTGTGAAGAGGGGGAAAAGGATGAGGGCAGCTGGAGAGAGGATATTCAGCCCAGGCCTTGGCAGTGGCTCAGAGAGACTTACACATTCATACGTCTTTCCTGATCTCAGAGACTTACAGAAACTGCACTCTGCTCATTCCATGCAGAGCTTCAGTGGTGTATGAAACCCCTTTTGAGTCCTTTCCCAGGTTGGATCAGTGCTGCCACCTTTCCCTCTCCAGAAGTCTCTGGAGCACTCCACTGATTCTCAGCTTTTCTGCCAGGGTAGCCTTTATTAGCAGGCTCTCTGATGATGGGAATGGGTTAGAGGTTCTGGGACTTGATTTCTGCTTGGGTAGGTAGCTGTCCACTGAACAAGGGCATCCCTGACATGTTGCTTTGTCTGCCAGACAAAGCAAATTAGAGGCTAATGTTTTTGTTCTTTTGCTCTTTTGCAAAAAACAAAGTCCCGAACCCTGTGCCCAAAGATGAGGATTGAAGTCAAGGCTGTGGACAGATCTGGGGGCCTTGGACAAGTCATTCCATCTTACTAAGATTGTGAACAATGAGAAGGTCTGGCTCATAAAGTCTATGAGTGTTTTCTAGCCTGATCATCTGTCAGCTGGAAGCTGTCATTTTGAGACCTCTTCCCTCTGCCTGCCTACCTCCCCAACACTGTCCAGAGAACCTCTGTGAGACTGTTAGGACCAGCTCCTTTGGGCTCCAGCATGACTGTGGCTGGCAACCCTCCTGGGTGTCAAAGTCAGACCAGATAAGTTTGCATCTCAGCTCTGATCCTTGCTTATTGGATAGCCTTGAGTGAACTACTTAAGTCTTAAATTTCAGTGTTGTTCAATAAAGACAATCTGTGTCCAAATTTTACTGTTAAAATTGAAGAATAATCATAATTTTGATAGATAGTATTGGCCCATTGCTGACTTGGTATGTACACTGGACTCACATCCACTCAGAACCTATGACCTTCTTATGTGGAGTACAGTCTTCACAGATGCAATCAAGATAAGATGAGGTCATATTGAATTAGGGTGGGCCCAAATCTAATATGATGTGTGTCTTCATCAGAAAAAGGGAGTGTGGAGTCAGGCGCCAGTGGTTCACACCTGTAATCCTAGATACTCAGGAGGCAGAGATCAGGAAGATTGTGGTTCAAAGCCAGCCTGGGCAAATAGTTCTATGCGACCCAATCTCGAAAAAACCCTTCACAGAAGAGGGCTGGTGGAGTGGTTCAAGGGGTAGGCCCTAAGTTTAAGCCCCAGTACCACACACACATACACACACACACACACACACACACACACAAACACACACACACAATTGTGGACACGGACACACATGAGCACAGCGACTGAGATGGCACATCTACAAGCCAAGGATGCTAAGTGTAATGGGCTGAAAAGCTATTTTTGTGGAGGAGGTGACTCCTTACTTCGGCCCAGGAATTAATGAAAGGCAGAAAATAGATGATTTGGATGCCCTTTTTCCATAGAAATGGAATAAATCGACAGTGGGGAAAATGTAACGGGGACCACAAAAGGGAAAATCCTTTAGTATGGCCAGCTTGCATGCTGGCCAGCTTGCTCTGCTTGTTGGTTAAACTGACCTTTTTTTCCCTCTTTGTCCACATACTGGAGAATCTAAGGTTAACTCCCTTTACTCTTCAATTAAACCAGACAGTTTCCTCCCCTTATCTCTCTCTGACTGCCAGAGCAGTAAACCTGTCACCCAAGACATACAGCTTCAGAGATGTGGCACCAGATACATGCAGCACCAAGGCCAGCGGCCATTGCAGACATGCATCTCCTCACGCAGCAAAGCTCAGCCCCCGAGCTTCCCTTTAAAGGCAGACATTTTCTCTCAGAAGTAGGACAACACAGCTTTGAGAGGCTGACTCTCCCTGTACTCCTCTTCATCTGACAAATAATAAACCTTAATCCCTTTTCCTTGAAACCCTGCTCTCATTATTTGTAAGCTGAAAATTCACATTGAGGTCTGGGGACTGGCTTTCCAGTAACATGAGGACTGTGGTAATTGCCAGAAGCTCAGGAGAGACAAGGAAAGATTCTCCCTTGATGTCACAGTCTTGGACTTCTAACCCTCCACACCGTGAGACAGAATGTCTCTCTGTTCTTTGAGGCCAACAAGTGCATGGCAATTTGCTGTGACAACCCTAGGAAATGGATATGTTGTGCCCTACCTTTAACCTTGACAGTGGGTCAGGTGGACATAATTGTATCCCATTTAACTTGGAAAAGGAAATTGGGACTTTAGGTAGTTATTTGCCAATGGTAAATGACATAGCTGAGATTTGAACTTGGGTCGAACTGTGAAGCGTGCATACTTAACCACTATGCTATACTGCACTTAGCCTGTGGCCACTACACACTCCCTGGAGTCTATTGTTATTCATTCTATGAAGCCTTTGCTGGAAAATGAGTTTCCTACTTTGTCTACTGCTGTACTTAGCACCTCTCCCTGATGTGGTACATTTTACACTGCATCATATGCTATTTCCCCTATTTGACTTTTTAATATCTGGAGACAGGGACTATGTTAGGTTCATATTTTTATTTCCAGGACTGGGTTCAGAGCAGGTATTCAGAAATTGTCCACTGAAAGAACATCTGGCCCGTGAAATGAGCAAGAGGCAGTAGGAGTCTGAGCAGGAGGACAGACTGATGCCCTCTGTTCCTCAGCCCTTGAATCCAGGAAAAATATGTCCTGCTGTGCACAGGCCCTGCAGCAACAAAGATGGCTGCACTGAACCCACATGGCCACGCCAGTCTCAGAGGCCCACACGGAAGACATCCACCAGCATGGCGCTCAGTGATCAGAAGCAATAGCCAGCCTTAGATCATTGTTCCCTAAATATGCTGCCTGAACCTACAATACGGTGCAGGGCCCAACACAGGCTGTCTTTTGAATGGGGGGGTCTTCCTTAACATTCATACTATCCAAGCCCTAGTGGAATCAAAGAAAGAATACCATGAAAGTAGGAATTCAGAGTCTCATTTGTCATTTGTGATCAAAAGGCAAATCTGGTAGCCATAGGTTTTACCATGGTCATTTACCATTTTGCCATAAACCCTGAGTGCTTCCAGGTTATTCATTTACATACAGCCACATGCATGTTTGCAAACTTCTGTGAGAAGTATGGATAAGAACATCCTTTCCTATTCACCTCTTTCCTTGGGAATCCTAGTCCCTGATTGTCCCCTAATCTTTACATGGAGGTTACGGCCTCTCTGCTGTGGCTGGGGTCAGCTCAAAGAAAATGCAGTGCTCTGGAGCAAAGCAGCTGCCTCCACAGCTGCTCTCTGCTGCCTTCTCCTGACATGTGGAATGACAAGACACGAAGCCGCCCCGTTGCTACCCCAAGACCCCCACAAAAGCAGAAAGGAAACTGCTCTTCCATGTATGACAGGGCTCCAAGAAGAATGCCAGACTCTCATCACTCTTCTCTTCACAGCAGGCACAGGAACAAGACAGTGACCAATGGGACCTACTCAGGTACAGCAAGTCATCCATGGAACAGGCTCTGAAGACACAGCAACTCCACCTGGGCAAGGCGCTCAACTTGTTTACCTCTCTTACCTAACGGGGCTGCTGGGAGGAGTAAGTAAAAGGTCTCAGTGCCTGGCTCAACAGTGTCAGCTTTAGCTATGCCATGCCCTTTATCCTACCTTCTGAGGATATCTCTACTACAGCTGTGCTCTAGAGGGTTAAAGATTTTTTGACTCAGAGAACAGATGTTTTGTACCTTTTTGTTTGTTTGTTTGTTTTGTTTTTGTAGACAGGGTCTCACTAGGTAGCCCAGGTTGGCCTGGAACTCATGACCACTCCCCCCCCCCCCCCCCCCCGCCGCCCCGTCTCCATCTCCTGAGTGCTGGAATTACAAGCTTGTACCACCACACCCGGCTAAAACCTAAAGCTCAGGTTGCTGTTGTTCTGCCGTGTTGGAATGGAACACAGGCAAGCATTCCACCACCGAGCTACACCCCCAGTCATGGTGTGGCATATGTCTTTTATTCACAAAGAATTTCATTTTCACCACTAGTGTGACATTTCAGTCATAAGTGTGAGGGAACAAAATTCACTCATCAAAGACCATTTGTGGTTGGACTGAATTGATGACAGAATGGCTATAACCGACAGGCTATTTCAGGTGTGTGAAATATAACACACATTGTCAAGCATGGTGGCACATGCATGTATTCCCAGCACTCAGAAGGCTGAGGCAGTGAGTTCAAGGTCAGCCTGGGCAAAAGTAAATGAGACCCCATCTCAACCAAAAAACAAGGCATGTTGATGTGTGCTTGTGATCCCAGTTATGCAGGAGGCTGTACACAGGTGTGTCACCATCTGAGCCATACCCCAGGCAAAAAACATGAGACCCTATCTAAGAAAAATATATATACATATAGCAATAAAGGACTGGGTGCCACAGCTCAAGTGGTATAGTGCCTGCATAGCAAGCGCAAGGCCCTGAGTTCAAACCTCAGCACTGTCAAAGAGAAAAAGGTAAAAAGAAATAAAAAACATGGCATTTCCACTTCATACACCAGGCCAGCTCTCACTGGTCATGACTTCAGTAGGTGTCGGTAAGGTGGTACAGGAGCTGGGACAACAGCAAAGAGTTACTGGATTCTGCTGGAGTAGCAATGTACATAGGAGAACACATGGAAAGGAGGAAATGAGACAATCCTAGGATGCATTAAAAGGCTGGCGAAAGTCTGTGTGGGGGCAGGAAAGTGACAGAAGGTTAGGGCCAGGGAGTGAGAAAGCAGAGTGGTTGTGGCAGCTGTGTGGATGGAGATTGCAAATCTTGTCCCAAAGGTCTGGACATCCAACTTAAGAATAACAAAAGGAAAGCATCTGGTCAGTGAAATTCCAAGGAATTTATTACTTTAAATATTTCTTTAAAAATAATTTTTTAAGGATTAAAAAGATATCAGTTTCAGGAACCAAGTGGCACGTGGCATTATTACTTCTTAACGCACGGGAGACAATAAAATGTCCTTTCTACAGGGAAAGTTAATTTTTATCAAATAATCAAATTGATAAAAATTGATTTTTTTATCAATTTGATTAATTGATCAATTAATTTTATCAAATAATACATTCAATCTTTACAGAGGGGGGTGTATGTTTCCTCTTCAGGTCTGTAGTATGGCCAAAATGTATATGCTAAGCCACTCACAGTCATAAGCTGATTGTATCTGTACTTACATCTCTCTGCACATACAGCCATGTCCATATCTATATCAGCATCACGCTTATATCTAAACCTAGTTCTATGTGTACATCTCTATGTTCATATCTAGGTCTGTATCTACACCTATGTCTACCTGTGTGTTCACACCTTGGTCTACCTCTGTAACCACATCCACACTGATGTGTACATCTGTATCCAGATCCACTTCTATATCTGCTTGTAAACCTACATCCACATCTAAATCAGATCCACAGTACATCTGTATCCAGGCCCACATTCATTTACCAATCTACGTCTTCAGCCACACCCGAGTCTACATCTATCCACATTTACATCAATGTCAGTATCTATATCCACACCCACAGCCGGTTCTGTATCCACACGAACATCCGTAGCTCTCTTCTTCCATGAAGAAGTACCATGCAGATTCTGAGGCTAGAGCCGAGAAAGTCAGACCTGTTTCCTGCTCATAACAGGCTTATTGCATAGAGTGTAGCAGGGAACACAAAAAAAGAAAAATATGAAGTTATTAACACAAGGGGTTTTATGCCAACAGTACATGTTTTGAGTAAAATTCTAGTTCCCATTTCAGGGAAGAGCACTGAGGCTGTGGTCACTAATCTTGCCAAGCTAACTTTGCTGCTTCCTAGCAGAACTCACATCTGGAGTCAGTTTGACTGTTAGTCTGTTTCTTTCCACTGTGTCATCTGCCTTAGGCTATCTGTACCCTCACATCCTTGAGGGAGTTTCCCCAGCACTTTCCACCACACCAGCAGAGTATTTTACTTAATTAATTCCAGAACACTTGCTCTTTATTTTTCTTTAGAGCCCACTTGGTCTCAAACTCTTGGTCTTCCTGCCTCAACATCCCAAATGATAGAATTATAGGCATGAACCACCACACCTGGCACACTTGTTCTTTCAAACTGGGTGGCTAAAGGTAAAAGGCTGGAGATACCCAACTAGAGGCACTTTTATGAATAAATGTGAATTAAAGGCAATGTCCAAAAAAGACATGAAAGGAGGGAAAATGGCTGTCACTGGAATAGAACATTTTTAGGTAGATTAGGTAACAACAATGCTATGGAGATGCAAGAAGATGAAAACAGATTTTCCATAAGACTGAACCACTGTGATTGAATTTGGGGACCAGATAGTTGGATTAACATTACAGCTCCTCAGCTTATTAGCTGTGTGTAACTTTGGACAAGTTCTTCAGTTTCTTTTGCTACTGAGAAAAGTGACATGTGACACCTGGGAGATAGCATGGGCTCTTAGCTAGGTCTTTGTGTTTCTAGGACTGGCCTGGCCTGGCTGGACCTTCAATTTCCTGCTAAACCATTTCATTACCTGACATCAGGCAAAGCCACTCTGACCATTCTTGGTGGATCAAGATGTACTTTCTATATAAGAATGAATATAGAATTGTTTATCTCTTTTACTTATTTTTATTATTGTGCTGGGTTGGGGGTACTTTGTAGCATTTACAAAGGTTCTTAGAGTGTATCAAATATATCATACCTGATATATTTGCTCTCCTTCACCGCCCCCCACAATTCCTGGAACAGTTTTAACAGGTATGATTTTTGCATTTCCATACATGTGTATATATTATTTGCATCATCTTTATTTGCCTACCCCTTTCCCTGCTACCTCCCTGCTCCCTCCGGTGCCAACCCCTCCCTCTCCCAGGCAGAACCTGTTCTGCCCTCCAGTTCTCTGATTTTGTAGAAGAAAAAACATAAAAGATAAAAAAACAGAAACATGGCATTTTTGCTAGTTTGTGATAAAGATAGCTACACAGAGAAATTCCTTGTGTTGTTTCCATATATATATATATATATATATATATATATATATATATATGTATTACAGCCCCAATTGGTTCATCTCGTCAGTCCTCTTCAGACCTCTTCACTCCTCCCTAGTCCCATTCCCATGGTGGCCCCAGTCAGTTTAAGAGTTCTATATTCATTCCTGTACAGTGAGTACATCTACCAAATTCAAGTTTTTGGTTTCCTTCCCTTCCCTATCTCTCCCATCACGGCCTCTTCTTAGTGTGACCTGTGATGTTGCTGTATTTGTTTTAGGTCTATAATCCGCATATGAGGGAGAACATATGGCTTTTGTTCTTCTAAGCCTGACTGACTTCGCTTAAGATGATGTTCTCCAGTTCCATCCATTTACTTGTGAATGATAAAATTTCATTTTTCTTCATGGCTGAGTAAAATTCCATTGTGTACAAGTACCACATTTTCTTGATCCATTCGTCAGTGGTGGGGCATCTTGGCTGTTTCCATAACTTGGCTATTGTGAATAGCGCTGCAATAAACATGGGTGTGCAGGTGCCTCTGGAGTAACCTGACTCATAATCTTTCTGGTATATCCCTAGGAGTGGGATTGCTGGATCTATATTTAGTTTTTTAAGGAGCCTCCATTGTGATTTTCCATTGTGGTTGTACTAGCTTAACATTCCCACCAGCAGTGTATGAGGGTTCCTTTTCCCCTGCATTCTCACCAACATTTGTTGGTAGTGTTCTTGATGGTATTCTTCTATTCTAACGGGGTGAGGTGGAATCTTAGTGTGGTTTTGGTTTGCATTTCCTTTATGGCTAGGGATGGTGAACATTTTTTCATGTGTTTTTTAGCCATTTGGACTTCTTCCTTTGAAAAAGTTCTGTTCAGTTCAATTGTCCATTTCTTTATTGGATCATTGATTTGGGGGAGAATTTAGTGTTTTGAGCTCCCTATGTAGATTCTGGTTATCAGTCCCTTGTCTGATGTATAGCTAGCAAAGATTTTCTCCTATTCTGTGGGTATCCTCTTTAATTTGGAGACCATTTCTTTTGTTGTGCAGAAGCTTTTTAATTTCATGCAGTTCCATTTGTCAATCCTTTCTCTTAGTAGCTGAGCCATTTAAGCTCTTCTGAGGAAGTCCTTGTCTATGCCTTTTGCTTCTGGTGAATTCCCTGCTCTTTCCTATACTAGCTTCAAAGTTTTAAGCCTAATATTAAGGTCCTTAATCCACTTTGAGTTGATATTTGTATAGGGTGACAAACATGGATCTAGTTTCAGTTTTCTGCAGGCAGATACCCAATTCTCTCAGCAACATTTTTGAAGAGGCTGTCTTTTCTCCATCATATGTTTTTGGCACCTTTGTCAAAAATTAGGTGGGCATAACCGTGGAGTCATATCTGGGTCATCTATTCTGTTCCACTGGTCTTCATGTCTGTTTTTGTGCCAGTACCATGCTGCTTTTATTGCTATTGCTTTGTAATATAGTTTGAAGTCGGGTATTGTGATACCTCCAGCATTGCTATTTTTGCCCAGTATTGTCTTGGCTATTCGCGGTTTTTTGTGTTTCTAAATGAATTTAGGGTAGATTTTTCAATCTCTGTGATGTAAGTCATTGGAATTTTGATGGGAATTGCATTGAACATGTAGATTGCTTTTGGTAGTATAACTATTTTTACTTGTTGATTCTGCCAATCTATGAGCATGGAAGATCTTTCCATCTTCTGTAGTGTTCTGCAATTTCTTTCTTGCATGGTTTATAGTTCTTGTAGAGGTCATTCACATCCTTTGTTAAGTTTATTCCTAGGTATTTGATTTCTTTGAAGCTATTGTAAATGGAAATGTTTTTCTATTGAACACATAATTTTTGAGCCTGTCAAAATCACCATAAGAAGGGGACTAAGGTAGAAAAGAGAAAAGTGGAGGGGATGAACCAACTTGGGATATAATACATACATACACAAAAATGTCAATAATGAAGCTCCCTGTATAGATATCTTAAGCAAACAAAATGCCTTTTTTTCAAAAATGAAGTACAGGAAGGTAAAACAGGTCCAGTCTGGGGGATTGGTACCAGTAGGGTGGGGGAGGATATAAGCAAAAGGGTGCAAGAGGGTGAATATGGTGGAAATACTATGTATTTATGTATAAAAATGAAAAAATGATCTGTTGAAACTAATCCAGGAATGGGGGAAGGAGGATAAAGGACAATGATGGATGGGGTGAATTTAACTAAGATAAATGGTAAACATGTTTATAAATGTTACAGTGTAACCCTAGTACAACAGTATGATAATAAAAGTGAAATTTTAAAAAAAAGTTAAAAAATAGACAAAAACAAGACCACATTGTGATCATGACTGACTGAGCAGAGACAAAAAGCATGAGCATTGTTCAAACATTAAAAATGATGAAGCATTCTCCAGCAGGACAAATATGACGGACTCTGACTCTCGCTTCTTTATTAACTGCAGTTTAGCTTTCCTTCATTCTTACTCCCTAAATAGATAAGGCTTATTTAGATCCCAGTGATAGCATTGCCTCCACTTCCTAACAGGATCCAGTCATGAACAAAGTCCTGCTTCCTAACCCCTCCCCCAAATCATCTCACAAAAACTCAAATCCCATTATTACCACCGCACATGTTCTCCCTTGTCCTAGCAGGTAGTTTATTCAACCTCTGCATTCCTGCTGGCCTTTGGCTGGGGACAGTGACACTACCTTACCTCTTGCTTATGTCATTGGACAGACAGCACAACACCCAGTGACCAACACCCAATATTCTCACTGTTGCTATTCTATCCCAAGGTACTTTTTAGGTGGAAGCATTAGGTATTAACTTTGTTTCAGCTGAAACACCAACAGATACTTCAAGGGAAGCGAGCAAATGAAGGGCAGTAATGGTATTTGTGGTCAGACATAGAGAAGGATTGTAGTTTGGGAAAAGGCTTCATCTGTTAGAACCTAAAGTCAAACAGTACTCGTGGGACATTTTCAGGGCCACCCTGTCTTCTGGTATCCGTTTTTATTAAGTGACACTTTTAGAATGTATACCATCATGTGCTTTAATCTGAAAAATCTATTGAACCAAATTTTCAAAAACTAGTGGAAAAATTGGAAGTATAAAATATCTTAATGTGTCTTATTTGTGGTACTGGGGTTTGAACTCAGGGCTTTGTGCTTGCTAGGCAAGTGCTATACCACCTGAGCCACCTCCAGTCCTGGAAGCATACAGCAAAAATACTTATTTAATAGCATGTGATTATGAGGGATGCTTGTCCTTTTGAGTATGAGCCAATGGAGGGAGGCATATCCATGAGCAGTTTCAGTCCCCAAGACTCTCCTTCTGTACATTTATCACTGTCAAGATCCCAGTGGCCACTGTATCTCCATGAAGTCTTACTAGATTTTTCTCCAGCTATTAGTATTTCTAATGATTACTCTAAACAAAGATTTAGTGTTCCTTTTCCCCTGCTGTGTAAATTAAGTGACTGATTTGTGAGCTTTTGCTTGCAATGCTTGATGTCATTCTGTTCTGGGGCTACATTACAGCTTATTCTCTGAAGGTAGGAAAAAAACCTATAGAGATGTAAAGAGAATTAAATTTCCTGAGTCTCTTACTCTCATCTTAGGATGACTCAAACCCATTTCTAGCTCTTTGTATTTGACTCAGGCTGCTGCTGAAGATGGGCAAAATGGAACTGGCTTTTGTTTTGAAGATGTTTCATCTAGAGCAAAAATTCTGGACAGATTTATGAAGGAACTTTCTAAAAATGCTGGCAGTGAGAAAAGAAGAAAGTTGGGCTTCTAATAGTTTCCATGTCTAGATTATCAAAGGAGAAAGAACTAAAGGTCCAATTGGTTCCTGGATGCATTTTAAATGTTTTAGCAACAGCACAAACCTCCCCCAGGCAAAAACCAGGGTCTGTCTGGTGTTGAGCTGCCACACCCTGCCCAGCCTCAGGGGATAGCCACAAACCGGTGTCTACCCTGATGGGATCCCCAACTTCAGTTAAATGATATAACCAATGGATGCAGTGAGAAATAAGCCAAATTGATTGAATGTCCAACTATTCAAAATAAAATCTTGCTGGAAAAGCTGGAGTTTTATCAGCTAATTATTCTTTGGAAGGGAATTATTCTTGGAAAGAGATCAACTTTTTTCCCCACAAAGTGGCAATGTGCTAGCGAAGCCTGTGGAGCTAAGAGAGGTCTATGAACTCAAACAACTGCAGTACCATGTCAAGAAGTTGTGCTGAGGGTGCTAATTTTGGTAAAAACTCAAGTTGTATCAATGGTTCTTTCTTGTTCTTTGCACCAGTACATTATGCAGGTGGGGAAGTTGGAAAGACCATTTGAGTTTCCTCCAGTCCAGGAGACACTGTCAAGCCACTTCTTAGGGAAGAATAACAATAGAAACAATCCTAATTTATCATAGTGCTCACTGTGCACTGTAGTCCTCTAGATGCTTCATGTCTCATTCTTTAAACTTCACAGCAACCCATTTTACAGGCAAAGAAACTGAGATTTAGGGATTTGCACAAATGACAGCTCGTAGGCAAGGAAGTTGGGGTTCTGATACTTAGTGACTAGTTTAGCATTGCAATAAAGAAGTTCTTTACACAGTGGAGCACCTGTGAGACTAGATATTCCCTGTGGGCCAGGGTCACGTCCTGCTGTTTATATGCATGTCCTCTTTTAGTCTGACCAGGTATTTTGAGTTTTAAAATGAAGAATTAGGGAAAACATGTAATTACAAAACTTTTTTTACTTATTGTTTTTTCAAACTTAGTGGAAGGTAGTTATCAAAGGGAAAGCAATGAGCGAAGAGTGATTCCTTTTAGCTAGGAGACAAGAAAAAGCATTAAAACAAAACAAACAACAACAACAAAAACAGCCTTGGCTTGGTGGAGAAGCAGAAGCCCAAGGAGTCTGATGGATGTTCCTGTCAGCAGCACAGGGAGAGGAGCAGCATATAATCATCTCTGCTGTGATTCAGAATAATTAATACAAGTTAGCCTAACTACAGCTCAATTTATCATTCATAGATGTCCAGTCTATTGCTTTCATGATTTCATAGAAATGTGAACAAGTATTTCTTTAATTTTCTTGACAAAGACAAAAGGACCTGCAACTGTGAGCAACTTACAGATATACGGTTAGCTGCTGATTTATATTCTGAGTTACTGCAGGAAATTTAATTACTAGGAACTCTAACTTCATTTTATTTCTGCCCTCAAGGTGAAATTTTTGTTACTGGGGATAAAAAAGATAAAGAAATGAATCTTGGGAGCTCAATAACAGCCTCCTGCTCATAAGTGTACTTACTCTCCCACCCCACCCCCTTGCTCCCAAGTGGGTGGCTTCTACCATTTAATTCATTGAGATCTTATTTTCTATGTCTCCCAAGTGAGAACCGTGATGCTTGGGTGAAAGGAACACCATTAACTGAAGAGACAGAGAGGATATACGAATCTTGGAAAACGCAAGTTTAACCTTATTTCAAAATTAAGGAAACTGAGGCTCCCAAAGGGGGGAGTAACTTACTACAGAATAATGACCTGTGATTTCAGTCCTAGGCTCCTTTGTCTAATAAGGCTGTGCAAATACCATACTGTGTTCATTTGTAGGATGAATGAGAAGTGAGTTGTTTGCCCACCTGCCTAAGTCACGTCCCTCTCTCCCTCACCTCCCTTACTTTCCTCTCTCTCCTTCCTTCCTTCCATCCCTAGTTAATTCCTTCCCTTCTTTGCCTTTTTCCTTCCTTCCACTTTAATCAATGCTTCATCTTTTATAAGGATCTGAAATATTTGTTTGAAATCTTTGACTTTTAGGAATCCACAAAACAATTTCTTGTCTTTATCTAGACACAGGTAAGTCAGTAGATGAAAACCTTGGCTAGATGAGGATTTTCATGGGAGGAACCTTAGAGGATGAGGCCTGAGAGTGGAATGGGAAGAAGTAAATTGGAAACACATTTCAGTTGTTTTTTGGAGTACTTTAATTTCATCATTCTTCTATAGAAGATTTGATAATGATTCTACAAGGCCACTGTGGCTCTTCCTGCCATTCCTGCTTCCTGTCTTTTTTTGTTTGTTTGTTTGTTTGTTTTTCTGAGGCAAGGTCTCAGAAACATAGCATTTTTGCTAGTTGAGATAAGGATAGCTATACAAAGAGATTCCTAGCATTGCTTCCATGCACATGTGTATTACAACCTAAATTAATGCATCTCTACCTGACCTATTCACTACTTTCCAGTCACCTTCCCAGGAAGGTTGACCTCTGTTTAAAGACATATTAAATCCCCACTCCTATTCAACATAGTACTGGAATTTCTAGCCAGAGCAATTAATCAAGAAGAAGAAGAAATAAAAGGAATACGAATAGGTAAAGAAGCTGTCAAAATATCCCTGTTTGCAGATAATATGATCCTATACCTTAAAGACCCAAAAAACTCTTAAATGCCATTATCAGGTATAGCAAGGTGGCAGGATACAAAATCAACTTATAAAAATCATTAGCTTTTCTATACACCAACAATGAACAAACTGAGAAGGAATATATGAAAACAATTCTATTTACAATAGCCTCAAGAAAAAAATCAAATACCTAGGAGCAAACTTAACAAAAGAGGTGAGTGACCTCTACAAGGAGAATGATGAACCCCTGAAGAAAGAGATTGAGGAAGACTACAGAAGATGGAAAGATCTCCTATGCTCATGGATTGCTAGAATCAACATAGTAAAAATGGTTATACTATGAAAAGCAATCTACGTGTTTAATGCAATTCCCATCAAAATCCCAATGACTTTCATCACAGAGATTGAAAAATCTTCCCTAAAGTTCATTTGGAAATACAAGAGACTGCGAATAGCCAAGGCAATATTCAGCAAAAAGAGCAATGCTGGAGGAATCACAATACCTGACTTCAAACTATATTACAAAGCAATAGCAATAAAAACAGCATGGGACTGGCACAAAAATAGACATGAAGACCAGTGGAACACATGGAGGACCTGGATATGAATCCACACAGCTATACCCGCCTCATTTTTGACAAAGGTGCCAAAAATATATGATGGAGAAAAGACAGCCTCTTCAACAAATGTTGCAGGGAAAAGTGGTTATTTATCTGCAAGAAACTGAAACTAGATCCATGTCTATCACCCTGTACTAGCATCAACTCAAAATGGATCAAGGACCTAAATATCAGACCTGAAACTCTGAAGTTACTACAGGAAGGAGCAGGAAACACTCTGGAACTAATAGGTATAGGCAAGGACTTCCTCAATAGAACACCAGCAGCTTAGCAACTAAGAGAAAGGATGGACAAATGGAACTTCATAAAATTAAAAAGCTTCTGCACAGCAAAAGAAATGGTCTCTGAACTGAAAAGACCACCCACAGAGTGGGAGAAAATATTTGCCAGCTCTACATCAGACAAAGGACTGATAACCAGAATATACAGGGAACTTAAGAAACTAAACTCTCCCAAAAATCAATGAACCAGTTAAGAAATGGGAATTGAACTAAATAGAACTTTCTTAAAAGAAGAAATTCAAATAGCCAAAAAACACATGAAAAAATGCTCACCATCTCTAGCCATAAAGGAAATGCAAATCAAAACCACACTAAGAGTCCACCTCACCCCTGTTAGAATAGCCATCATCAAAACACCACCAACAACATGTGTTGGTGAGGATGTGGGGAAAAAGGAACCCTCGTACACTGCTGGTGGGAATGCAAGCTAGTACAATCACTCTGGAAAAAAATTTGGAGGCTTCTTAAAAATCTAAACATAGATCTGCCATATGATCCAGCAATCCCACTCCTAGGGATATACCCAAAGGAATGTGACACAGGTTACAACAAAGGCACCTGCACACCCATGTTTATTGCAGCGCTATTCACAATAGCCAAGTTATGAAAACAGCCAGGATGCCCCACTACTGATGAATGGATTAAGAAAATGTGGTATTTATATGCAATGGAATTTTACTCAGCCATGAAGAAGGATGAAATCTTATCATTCACAAGTAAATGGATGGAACTGGAGAACATCATCTTGAGCAAGGGTAGCCAGACTCAGAAGACCAAAAATGGTATGTTCTCCCTCATATGTGGTCTTTAGATCAAGGGCAAATGCAGCAGTGTTGTTGGACTTGGGTCACATGACAAGGGGAAAACACATATGGAAGGCATGGGGATAGGTAGAAAACCCCAAACATGAAAACATTTGATGTTCCCACTCCAGAGGAATTAATACAGAAACCTTAAAGTGACAGGTCAACATGAGAAGGGCATCAGGAACCAGTATAAAGATCAGTTAGAGATGAATCAACCTGGGTTTTAGCACATTTGTGCATGAAAGCAATGCTAGGAATCTCTCTGTACAGCTGTCCTTATCTCAACTAGCAAAAACTCTACGTCTTTCTTATAATTGTTTATTTCTACTCCTCAATGGAACTGGAGAAAAGCACAGAACAGGTTCTGCCTGGAAGCGAGGGGGGAGGGGAGGATAAGGTGGGGATGGGGGGGCAGGGGGGGAGAAATGACCCAAACAATGTATGCACATGTGAATAAATGAATAATAATAAAAAATAAAGACATATTGACCTCTGTCATTTTAAGGTTACTGTATTAGCTCCTCCGCAGTGGGGACATCAGACACTTTCATGTTTTGGATTTCCTACTTATCCCCATTCCTCTCATATGTGCTCTCCACTTATCATGTGACCCAAGTCCAACAACATTACTGCATTTGCCCTTGATCCAAAGTCTGTATATGAGGGAGAACATGTGATTTTTGGTCTTCTGAGCCTGGCTAACCTCGCTCAGGGTAATGTTCTCCAGTTTCATCCATTTACTTGCAAATGATAAGATTTCATTCTTCTTTGTGGCTGAGTAAAATTCCATTGTGTATAAATACCACATTTTCTTGATCCATTCGTCAGTAGTGAAGCATCTTGGCTGTTTTCATAACTTGGCTATTGTGAATAGAGCTGCAATAAACACGGGTATGCAACTGCCTTTGGAGTAACCTGTGTTGCATTCCTTCGGGTATATCCCCAGGAGTGGGATTGCTGGATCATATGGCAGATCTATGTTTAGTTTTTTTAAGAAGTCTCCATATCGTGAAGTACAGAAATGCTTTGAAAATTTTCAGAGGAAAAGGAGCCCTTCTTGTCCCAACAGATAAAAAAAAATTGAGGAAAGATTTATTTCAGCTTCTGGCTTCACAAGTTTGGTCCATGGTTGGATTTTAGATCAGCAATAAGGCACAACACTGTGGCAGAAAGTTATGGAGGATCATAGCCACTCACCTCGTGGTAGCCAGGAAGTTGAGAGGGAGGCAAGCTAACTTTTCAAAGACATGCCTCTGTGATCCAGTGCCCCAGTGTGGTCCCTTTCCTAATAGCCCATGCAGCTTTGAACTCATCAATGCAATGCTCCACTGAGGAAGTTAGACACTCATGATCCAATCTCCGCTCAAAGCAACCAAACCTTTAACAAACGAGCCCAGAAAACTGTCTTTATTTCTTTGTGTTTCTCCTGATTTGCAATCTCATAATTCAGTGCTCTGGCTGGCTCTCAGGATTGCCTCTATGAGCAACAAAACTTTCCCTACATTTGCACTTCCATCAGTGGGACAAATCAGGGCCCAGGGCTGGACAACCATTTCAAAGTGAAACATTGCATCCAGATTCATAGCTCCATTGGTCATCATCTCCTCTCTGTCCATGTAGCTCGAGAAACATCTCAGAATGACTGGGCTAGCTTGCAACCCTGAGTGCAATGGATGGCCACCCAGATAGTTTATCAGCCTTAGTGGAAAAAGCAAGCACTCAGGTTTCAATTCTAGCTCTACCTCCTTCTTGCTTTTGGGCAAGATCCTTAATCTCTCTGTAAAGTGAGATAGGAAGAATAATCATGGAGTTATTGTAATGATTAAACAAACACATATATACACATACATACATATAAGTAAACACATGTACCCAAACATATACATATATAAGCATGTGTAAAGGTATATACACACATACACATATGTGTGTATATATATGTGTGTGTGTGTATTCTACTTGGGACAATGTCTACCACAGAATCACATGTGTTTGCTATGTCATCTTTACAAGCCATCACACACAAGAAAGGGCTGAGTGGTAACATCCAAATAAGCATTTCTGCCACATTTGTACTCTTCAGGAAAAGTCTCAGGGACATGCCCTGACCTGCCACACCTTGCGTATGGAAATTACAGAGCACTTGCCAGTTCTCTGCGGCTGCCTGGATCACATTTCCCTTTCCTCCCTTCCTAGCTTCAAGCAGGAAACTTGTCTATTTACATAGTTATTTTCAGCTTATCAATATTACAAGCTAATGAAACAAAGAAATTTAGGGAAGCCTGGCAAGATGGTGGAAAGAGATAGGTTTTCCATCTTGCCCATGCTTAAGCACAAAGATGAAGACCTACTACAGGTTAGGAAGTATTGAAAACATAACTTCTACCTTTTTTCTACCCCCCCACTCATTTCTCCCATGGCAGAAAGAATGACCTCCTGGTGAAACTGAGGAAAGGAGTCAGTATGTACCTTCTGGCTCTTCCTCTCATTCATAGCAACCTGGCCTGGGGGAAGCATTCATTTACTCCTGCCCTGTAGGGAGCATGTAAAGAAACAACCTGCAGACCTGCATCCACTATGGCATTGAACATAAATTCAATTCTGGAGAATTGGTGGGAGGCCAATTTTGATAACAAATCTAGGCTACATTTTCCATGCTGGCTTCATCTGAGACTATTCACCGTTTTCTGATTCCTACAGGTATTTTTAAAAATTGGTGTGGAGCTCATGAATTTAAGAGTAGTATTTATTGGTTGCCAGAAAGTCCAAAAAAGGAGCTCCCACATCTAATACTCTCAACCCTATTCTTCTGTGGTTATTCCTATGGATTTGAATCCAGTATGAGCTCTTGAACCAACTTCCACCTAGCTAGAATTTAAAAAAAAAAAAAGGTGTCAAAAACAGTGTCTTTGTGCTGTGTCAAAATGTCTTCCTGACTTGCCTACGCTGTTCCCAGATCTGTTGCATTTTTCATTTTAGTGTTTACCAAAACATGCCTACCACAGTACTTGGAATGTAGCAATGTCTCAAGATGCTCCACCATTGATTAATAAATTGAAAACACAAGCTGGAGTATAAAAACAGGTTGGAGTATGAAAGCACAATTGAAATAAGCCAAATCCTTGTCTGATCCTTCAGTTGGTTTCCTAGAGCTTAAGGCCTACAAAGTAGCCAAGGCATGACACTCTTGAGGCTGGGGTGTCAGGTTGAGGACCCATGATGCACCTGATGTCCTTCAATGTCTATCAAAATGAAGATGGATGTGCTAGAGAAATCAATACTCCAAAATAGGGTAATCTGGAACCTTATTGTATAACTGTTTCACATTTGAAAAGGGTTGGCAATCAGTTTTTGAACTCATGGGATCAAGTTATCTTCTTAAGGATCTAGAGCAGGGAAAGCTCTCTCTGAGGGAATAGGAGATAGCCCAAAACTTCTTGGGAGCTGACTTGCTATACAAGAAGGAAGGAATATTCATTGAGCTTGACCAGGGGTAAGTGTGTGGGACTGGGAAAACTTTCTGAAAATAATTTAATATTGTTTCCCCAAGAATATTATCAACGTTGTCTTAAAACAATAAGCACAGTAAAAACAAGTTTTAGGGGTAAATGTCCTAAGGATTGTCCATGTGCCAGCCTGGTGTGATTTGCAAGACTCTTTAATGCTGGAACCATCATACAAAATGTGTCCAAGTCTAGCATGAGCAGAATAGCAATAGTACCCAGCTGACCACGGGCCTGGCTAAGAGCATCTTAAAAATACACCAGAATCTCAGAGACACCAAATACCAATGGTAGGGACAGCAGTCAACAATCATCACGTGATGGAAGAAATGAAAGTAGGGCCATTGGATGTGGGAAAAAAAAAAGACCAGATGCTTTGCTTGCCAATTTCTAAATTCTCATTTCGACCAAAGATGAAAACTGAATTACTCAATTCTTTCCTCATGTTTTTGTATTGCTAAAACATGATTGTCATCAATAATTCAAATGAACTAGATGTCTGAGAGCCGTTATAGCAAACAAAACGGTTTGGCAAGCAAACATTACTAGAAAAATGTGTTTGTGGCGTATGTAATTACAAAGTAATAATTCCTCAGTAATGTAATTTTTGTAGAAAGCTAATAACTGAGGCAAGGATGGGTATGAAAAGGGGTAGATTTGACCACAGTATATTGTATGCATGTATGGAAATATCACAATGAAACACTGTGTATAATTAATATATGCTAATAAAAAGAACTGTTAACTGCTTAGTCAGCTCATAGACTAATAGCCACGTTGTATAAATAATTCAATTCAAGCCAACAAGTAAATTTTCAGTGCCTCTTGTGTGTGAGGCACTGTATTAAGCTGGCAGGATAATCTGAGGAGCAAGTCCCAGTCTTTGATGTGTAAGTACATTCATGAGCTGGCTAGGTTGTGAAGGAGTATGGTAACTGGAAAAGGAGAAAACACAGCATACAAAGAACCATGAAACAAAGCAGGATCTATGGCTTGAGGAAAATATCACCAACATTCTGAATGATTTAAACAAAGGAGATACTGCATCAGTTTAGAACGGGTTCTTAACATCTGGGACAAGCATGGAGTTCAGTAGGTGTGGTGTGTTTCTGCATGATTCTCAGAACAGAATCCACAAATATCCTGTGATTAAAATAGCTAATAGCGGCCTGATGCTGGTGGCTCACGCCTGTAATCCTAGCTACTCAGGAGGCAGAGATCAGGAGCATCATGGTTCAAAGACAGCCTGGCCAAATACTTCGTGAGATCCTATCTTGAAAAACCATCACAAAAAGGGCTGGTATAGTGGCTCGTGGTGAAGGCCCTGAGTTCAAGCCCCAGCACTGCAAAAAAAACCCAAAAAAACAAAAAAAAAAACTAGCTCCATTGGCAGATAACCTGTAAATTAGCTAGATGTGAACTGGTTTCATGGAGGCGGTAAAATCTGAAAAGATCTTGAAGGATTCTGAAACTAAAGATTCAAAAGGCAGCAGGGAAGACATACCCAGGAGGAAAAGCAGTGTGGACAAAAAAGGTCTGGAAATGAGAAATGTCAGGGGCACAAACTCGGCTCACTTAAGAATGAGTGGTGGGCACCAGCCCACAAAAGCTGGAATGCCAAAGTAGGCTCTTGTCCTCTGTCAGGGGCCAGAAACTCAGCTGCCAAGGGGAACCTATGAATACAGGTTACTGAGACAGATGGGGAAGTGTATGTCCTAAGGGATGACATGCAAGTTCAATTTATTTCTTAGTATCACTAATCAAACCAAAACATCTACAGGTTGAGCTGGCCCTCAGACCATCTGTCTTGGGATGATGAAGAAAAGTGAATCAATTCCTCTGATTCTGAATTATAAACAGGGCCTGAACCACAGGGAGAAGATGATCTTGGCAGGACTGGGAGATTGATGGTGCATGGAGGTTAGAAAGTGGAGCCAGGCTGACTCCTGGGATTCTAAAATGGGTGACTTACATGGCAGTGGACACAGCAAACCTGGCAGAGACATGTTGAGACTGACACACAGCAATATAACTATTAATTGTGCTCTTACTCTTTTATAAGGGACATACATGTGGGACATAATTGTGAGAGCCATCCTTACAGCAATGACTGCTGTCACCCCAAGAGCTGGTGATTCCTTCAGGACAAATAGGTAGGGTGTGTGTCTATTTATGTTGTCCCTCAGTGAGAACGTGGTCTTGTTTGCTTTGTTGACGGCTGCATTACTAGTGCCTAGCATATAACATGTGTTCAGTAAATGTTTGTTGAATAAATGAATGAATGAATGAAATCCCAGGGAAAACCATTATCTGAGGGAAGAACTCAACATTTAAGAAAAACCAACAAAAAGAGAGAAACACAATAGGACAAAACACAAAAGTAGGAGATGGACCAAAAGATAGAAGATAAGAATTTTTCTTAATTTAAAAAAGAAGGGAGATTTCAAGAAGGAAGAGATCACCGCGGGCCATGGCACAGAGAAGCACTGTGAGATGAGTAACTGAGGAGCCCTTCCTCTTCTTGGCAACTGGGAAATTCCTCCCTTTACAACCTTGCCAGTTTTCTTAAATGCACACGGAAGTTTCTGTTACCGAGAGGTTCTTTTTTTATTTTTTTAAAGCTGAGCAGGGGACAGGTATAGAGAGTCGGGAATCCCAGGTGAATTAATTAGTCAAGCTGATTGATCATGGCATGGTTATCAGAGTTTCTCAGCAGGCTCATGAGTGAGGACAAGCCCAGCAGGGGAGATGCCTGAGAAAGAAGAGAAGCTTCTTTGCCCACTGCATCCCTCCCCAAGTTTAGTTTCTTTTCTTCCTGCAACTAAACACTTTTATTCACTCAGTTTTTAATACTATAACAGATTTCACTTTCTGATTACAAATGATCATTTTATTTGTGAATTTGAGTTGAAATTCATTCAAAGGGCAGAGTAATTTGACTGTGTTTGAAAAATTATAATTATGTAAATACAGATGACATGAAAGTGAATAAATCATGGGCACCCACTTACTTAAAATTTTTTATCTTCGTATTTTATAGTAAAAATGGCTTCAGTTTCTCCTTTACAAATAATTACATGTGTGTGTATGTATATAAATTATAACATGCCATATACTTTAAAATTATAGGAGCACTAACAGGGTGCTTTACATGTTTTTTCTCTAGTTATTTTTGTAATGCAGAAAAATAGGGATCTTTTTGCAGATTTTAATGATAAAATGTGAGCAAGAGCTATGTGTACAAATTCATATACACAGAGGTTACCCCAGTTTACTCTGTACACAGCATTTTGAAAGCCAGCCACTTTTTGTTCTATTGCTTGTTTCACTTGCTCCACAGGAATCATGGACCCATAGGAAAGCTTTTAGAAAATTCTGCGCTTATTCAGGATTATTTGAACCAACAGACTGCTCTGCATTATGAAATAACTAAAATGTTCTGAACTAATATTTAGTGACAGTCTTTAAAGCCAATAGCAATATAAAGCCACATATTTTAAGAAAAGTATTTTCTATTTTTATTAGTATATTACTTATATGTAGTAGAATTAGCCCTTTCAAAGCATGCAGTACTTGTAGGGTTTTTTTTGGCAGCACTGGGGTTTGAATTCAGGGCCTCACGCTTGCTAGGCAGGTGCTCTACTGCTTGAGTAACTCTGCCAATCCCAGTACTTAGAGTTTTGACTCAGTGCCCACTCTCTTCACCTTCCCATACCTCCTTTGTGGTCACCTCCTCTCAAACACCAGCCCTTGACAACCAATGACCTATATTTTGTCCCCACGGTTTTGCATTTGTAAGAATTCCACACTGTTCAAGTCACAGAGTATATAGACCTTTGAATTTGGTTTCTCTCATTTAGCAGAATGCATCGAGAGTCATTCATGTTGTGTAGAACAGTGATTTGTTTCTCTTGACTGCTGAGTAGTATTTCATCCTATGGATATGGATGTACCACAGTTTATTCAGTAAACAGATAGAATTTTTTTCCAGTCAAGAAGCAGGTGAATGGTTTTATATTCTTGGTGATTATAAATAAAACTGCTACAAACATTCATGTACATATTTTTTGTGAAAATAAGAGTGTTGCATTTGCTGTGAGATAGCTGAGTCACATGGTAAATCTCTGTTTGACTGTGTAGGAAACTGTCAAACTGTTTTCCAAAGTGTCTCCACCATTTTGCATTCCCACCAGTTAGTTTACATTGCTTGGTATCCTTGCTGGAAACTTGGTATTTTAATTTTTTTGCTTTTTTGGAAATCTTCCTTATTCTAATAGCTGTGTGGTATTGCTGCATTGTGTGTGGTATAAGCTTGCATTTCTTTAATGACTGATGTTGGTTACCATGTGTTTATAGGCCTCCTTGCCATCTATATATGGAAAGCATCTGCTCACGTATTTTGTTAATTTTTAAATTGGTTGTTTCTTTTCCTATTGAATTCTGAGAATTTCATTGAGTTTGAGAATCCAATCTTATATATTCTTGAAAAACTCCTTTATTAGATATATAAGTTATAAATATTTTCTCTCAGTCTGAAACCTTGTATTTTCATAATAATCTATTTTTTACTTTTGATCAAATCCAATTTATTGTTTTTCCCCCTTACAGATCTTGTTTTGAATATTTTAGCCAAGAAAATCTTTGCCTAACTTGTTACCACAAATATTTCCCTTTTTTTTCCTGGAAATTTTGTAGTTTTTAGTTCTTATATTTAGACTTATGATCCACTCAAGTTGATTTTTGCAAAAGATGTGAAGTATGAATCTAGCTTCATTTTCTTGCTATGGACATCCAATTTTTACAGCACCATTGCAAATTAATTGCCTTTGTACTTTTGTTAAAAATCAGTGAACCAGTGCCGGGGATGCAGGTCAGTGGTTGAGTGTTTGCCTAGCATGCAGACAGCTCTGGGTTCAATCAGCAGTACTGCAATAATCAATCAATCAATCAATAAAATCAACCACATATGTGAAGTCTATTTTTGGGCTCTTTATTGCTTTGTTTCCGACCTGGGCCGGTTCACCCCTCCTTAGGCAACCTGGTGGTCCCCCGCTCCCGGGAGGTCACCATATTGATGCCGAACTTAGTGCGGACACCCGATCGGCATAGCGCACTGCAGCCCAGAACTCCTGGACTCAAGCGATCCTCCTGCCTCAGCCTCCCGAGTAGCTAGGACTACAGGCGCGCGCCACCGCGCCTGGCTCTTTATTGCTTTGTTAATCGATGTGCCTAGGCTTTCTGTAGTATGACACTGACTAAACTTGTTAGCTTTATTGTAGATCACAAAATCAGGTCATATAAGTATTCTACCATTCTATTTCAACAGTGTTTTGGCTATTCTAATTATTTGACCTTTAAAATAAATTTTAGAATCCAATTGTCATTTTCTACAAAAGTTATGAAGGGATTTTGGTTAGAATTGCATTGAATTTATTGATTAGTTTGAGGAGCAACTTCTTTATAACAATTTTGCATCTTCCAAATTACAAACAGAATGTAAGTTTCCATTTTAAAGGTAACATTTTAGTTTATTTGTAGTTACTAACATATTTTGTAAGATTTATACCTAAATATTTCACAGTTTTGATGCTACTGTACATAATACTATCTTTAATTTATAACTGTATTATTAGAACAGTGATTTTGTAAATAGAAATAACTTACTTAGTTGTAGTAACTTTTTTGGAGCATCTTCAGGAATTTCTACATAGACATTTCTATTTTGCAAGCAGTGACAGTTTTATTTTAGCCTTCTAATCCATATGCCCTTACATATGCCTTACTTACACTGTACAATAAGATTGGTGAGAACAGACATCCTTGGCTTGTTGCTGACCTTGGAGGGAAAGCATTTAGTTTTTTTGCCACTAAGTGTGATGCTACCTGTAGGTTTTTGGTAAATACTCCTTATCGTAAGTCAACAATAAAAGTTTTCTTTTAGTCCTAGTTTTCTGATAGTATCATTCATGTTTGTTGAATTTTGTCACAGGCTTTATTTATACTCATTGTGGTCATTTTATGTTTTTTGCTTTCTTTTGATATAGCATTGGCCAATTTTTAAATACTAAACTAGTTTTGCATTTCTGGTATAAACTACAAGATCATGATACTATCATTTTACATATTGTTACATTTGATTGCCTGTAGGTTGTTGAGAAATTCACATCTATGTTCATGAGTGTTATTGGTCTTCCTTTTTTATAATGCATCTGTATCATTTTGGAATTTGGGAAATGCTGGTATCATAAGAGGAGCCAGAAGTGGCTCCACTTCCTTTACATTATGGAAGAGTTTATACAGAATTCCTTCTATTTCATCCTTAAATACTGAGAATTATTAGGTGAGGCCATCAAGGCCTGGAGTTTTCTTCTATGAATTATTTACTACACATTCAATTCCTTTAACAGATAAAGTAGTTTTTAGATTATCTTGTTCTTTTCTTGAATGCACTTTGGTAGACAAGTGCTTTCAAGACATTTACCTGTCTCTCATGAGTCATCTAATGATATCACATGACCATAGAAATGGTTTGCAGTGTTCTCTTCTTATATTTTGAAATGAAAACTTCTTTGTTCTGACTTTTCTGAGGATATCATGAATGGATATTGCCTTTTGTATTTCTAATGTCCTTATTTTTTTCTGAGATACTTAAGTATGGTTTGGTACCTCAGTTTTTGGAGCAGTCTTGGCTATCCAGACATTTCTTTTATCCTATTTTCTTCCTCTTCTGGTAATAAAAGCACATAAAGGCTCAATCTTTTGAAATTGTTCTTTGGCTTTTAGATTCTGTTCTCAGCTTTTGTATTTTTTTCTTTGTCCTTTGAGTTTGAGTAATTTTTATCAACTGATCATCACATTTGTTGATTCTTTCCCCAATTGTGTCCAGTATGTTGGTGAACTTACTGACAACATTCTTTCTGTATTTGTTTTTCATTTCTAGCATATTCATTTAATTCTCTCATATATTTCACATCCCTACTAAGATCAACATTGTGTTTTAGCATGTTGTCTTCCTCTTCCAACAAAGACTTCAATATATTAATCAGTTATTTTAATCCCCTTGTCTAAAAGTTTTACTATCCATTTCATAGGAATCTGACTCTGGATTGCTCTCTGTCTCTCCCTGTTATGCACATTTCCTTTCTCATACCTGGGTTGGTATGCCCCTAATTTTTTTAATGAAAGCCAAATATCTCATACAAGATAGTAGAGACAACCACCTTGCCTTCTGCCCTAGGATGATGCAGCATATAGACCCTTGACAGATTCTAGCACCTTGATACTGAACTTCTCAGCCTCCAGAAGTTTTTAGGAAATGAGTGGCAAGAAGATGGAGTAGAAGCTTTCTCAGATGGACTCTGTGAATGAGATGAGTCCTGGTAACATAGAAGAGATTATAGTCAAAAGAGAAAAGAGAGGAAGAGCACCAAGAGCCATGAAGGAGGTCCAGGACAGCTGAAAAGTATGGTGAAACAGAAAGGTGACAAAGTAAATTAGGATATGGTTTGCAGTTCCAGCCCTTGCTCCATGTGGGGAGGGAAAGCCAAAGGCTCAGTGACCTTTGTGACAGTCTGGCAGACCTAGCTGTGGGACAAGCCCACATCTCTTGCAAGCCTTAAACCCAGTGTAAGGATTTGGTGGGGCAGTGACTTCTCTGGAATGACAGACCAGCATCAGACAAGACAATCATTCACTCTCCATAGCCTAGAGCTGTAGCAAGGTGCCATCTTGACACAGGAGATGTATGTGAACAGAGAAGTTTAAGCAGCAACCATGGACTCAAGAGGTAAAGGGTGCATGGGTCATTAGTCCTGCCCAACACTGTGGGATTAAGTTTCATTGCCTTAATGACCTTCTGAGGGTCATTTCAGAAACAGCACTGAGCCCAGTTCTGGCACACAGCTGATGTTTCAAGAACTGTTGGCTGGTTGTGGAGTCTGCTGACAGGGTTTGAGTCTGAGCTACCCTGGGGACCTGAAACACAGGAACAATGACAGCTCAGGGACTCCTGGGACATGTGGACACAGTGTCTGGGAGGGAGACAGCCACAAGAGGTCATTGTGCAGAGGGAGCAGGACTGATATACATCCACAGATAAGTTTAAGCAACCAGAGACTCAGACAATGAAGGGCCTGGTGTTTGTTGACCCTACCATCCCTGCCTTGAGCAATTACTAATGCCTGAGGATCATTGTGAAACCAGAGCACTGAGCTCACTGGTGGTGGAGGGCTCCTGCTCCAGGAGCTACCTGTTGGCAAGAGCGGTTTGCCACCAGGTATGATTTGACAATGAGCTATTTTGAGGACTTGAAAACAGTGAATAATCACAGCTCAGGGAGGCCTGGAACACTAGGCTATAGCTCCCAGGAGGGAGACAGTCACATGAAGTGACTATAGTGGACAAGGAGAGGGTCTGATGTGGACCCACAGAGAAGTTAGCAAGTGGGAGCTTGGGCAGTGTAGGAGACTGTGGTTTGTGGCCTTCCCTGGCTAGAGCAAACCCCATTTCCTGAGTGAGGGTCACAATAGAAGTAAAGCACCAAGTCCGTGGCAGGTGGAGAGCAATGGCTCCAGGAGTTGTTTGCCAGCCATAAGCATTGCTGCCAAGCAGGGTCTGAGCCTGAGCAACTCTTGAGACTTGGAAACCAAGTAACAATTATGGTTCCAGGAGTCTTGGGACATCCTGCCATAAGGTCAGAGTGGTAGACAGCCATGAGAAACAGCCTTGAGAGAAATTCAATAAAGATACGGAAGTTCTGAAAAAGAGTAAAACTGAAGTTCTGGAAGAAAAAAATTGTAGGTCAAATAAAAAACTTAGTGCAGACTAAACTGAAGACAGAATATCAGGGCTCAAAGATAAAGAAAAAGAAAAAGTAAAGAAGTATGAATGGAATATGCAAAATCTCTGGAACACTAATAAAAGACAAATCTCATGAATCATGGCCATTGAAGAAGGAGAAGAGGTGCAAACTAAAGGGAGAGGAAAAGATCAGATGTGAACCTGCTGAGAAGTTTAAGCAACTGGGAACTTGGGCACTGAAGGGTGTGGTGATTGTGGCCCTGCCCTCCCTGGTTAGAACAAGTCCCAGGAGGAATACTGCTGAAACAGCACCAAGCCCATGGCTAGCAGGGTGCTCAGCATCCAGGAGCTATCTGCTGACTTTTGAGGTTTGTTGTCATGAGGGGCTGAGAGCTCTGAGCACATGACCACAGGATCACATGATACCTCCAGCCTCCTTTGTTCCACACAAGATGCTGAGCTGCCAGGTGAGATCTGAAAGAATGACCTGTAGGCAAGCATCTGAGTCCCTCAGTTCTCTGAACTATATGACTGATTTGGGGAACACCTTGAGGCAGAAATGAGGAGCCTGTCCAAGAAGTGGGAATCTGCTTGGCCTATGTTTGGTGTGTCCAGCAATGACTTCCAATACACAAAGAAAGGAAGTTTCTAAGGTGGAAGCAGCATAGAAGTGGACAGTTGACCCTTGACCAGCCCAGCTGTCAATCTACACATAATGCCAACCATACACAATGAAATACAAGAGACTGTAGCTAATTTTCCACTATCTGAGGGAGGCTGGGGATCAGGGCTGATGCCCTGAGCATGTGGGAAAAAGGTTGGCTACTGAGCTATCCCAAATACAGTGGTGAGAAAATACATTGCAGCCCTCTCACTACACAGTGTTGCCTGATCACTGAGAACACACTGACTGCAAGACCACAGGTGATTAAAAATTCCAACCAATGAATTGGACTCAGATGTGCAAATCTCAATATTGAAACACAAGAATATGAAGAAACAAGACAATAAGACATCTCCAAATCTAACAACCCCACAGTAACAGACACTAAGGTTAGTAAAAGTCCAGACAAAGAACCCCCCAAAAAAATTTAAGAATGATCAATGAAATTAAAGAGGACATATATAAAAGCCTGAATGAACTGAAAAAGGATACAAACTAACAACTGAACAAAATAAGGAAGACAATGTAGGATATGAAAGAGAATTTCAATAAAGATACAAAAGTCCTGAAAAAGAGTAAAACTGAAATTCTGGAAGAAAAAAACTGTAGGTCAAATAAAAAACTTAGTGAAGACTAAATTGAAGACAGAACATCGGGGCTCAAAGACAAGGTAGAGGCATTATTACAGTTAGATAAAAAAAAAGAAAAAGTAAAGAAGCATAAATGGAATATGCAAAATCTCTAGAACATTATTAAAAGACAAATCAAATGAATCATGGCCATTGAAGAAGGAGAATAGGTGAAACCTAAAGGGATAGACAACATATTCAATCAAATAATGGGAGAAAATGCCCCAAATCTTGAGAAAGTGACAGCTATACAAGTACAGAAGGCTTTCAGGATATTTTGCAGGCAAGACATATTATAGTTAAAACATTAAATATGGAGAACACAGAAAGAATATTGAAAGCCAAAAGAGAGGCAATAAATCACATAATGGAAAACTCCAGAATAGCAGCAGATTTCTCAATAGAAACTCTGAAAGCAAGAAGGGCATAGGATGGTGTATTTCAAGCCATGAAGGAAAATAACTGCCAACCTGGATTACTGTATTGAGCAAAGCTATCCTTCATAATTAGAGGAGAAATGAAAACCATGATAAAGAAAAATCCATAATTAAGATATAAAAATATATAAATATAAATTAAAAGATGTAAAAATTAAATCCATGATAAAGAAAAACATAAAAGGAATTAAAACCACTAAACCAGCACTGCACAAAATACTTAAAGGAATCCTACACACAGAAGAGGAAGATAAACACAATCAGGAAAACATGGGTAAGACCAGGCACCAAAGGTTCACTATGCCTATAATCCTAGTTAACTAAGAAGGCAGAGATCAGAAGGATTGTGGTTTGAGGCCAACCCAGGCAAAAAAGTTAAGGAGACCACATCTCAACCAATAGCTGAGCACAGTGACTTACACCTGTTTTCCTAGCTACTGTGGGAAGTGTAAATAGGAAAATCAATCTAGCCTGACAAAAAGCATGACCTTATCTCAAAAATAACTAGAGAAAAAGGGTTAGAGGGGTTCAAGTAGTAGAGAACTTTGCCTAGAAAGCACGAAGTACTGAGTTCAAACCCTACTATACATGTATATAGTACAAACATCACAAAACAGTAACATGAGAGATATTACCAGGTAACTTTCAATAATAACCCCAAATGTTAATGGTTGCAATTCTCCAATCAAAAGACACAGATTGGTGGGTTGGATTAACAACAAGACACAAGCATTTGTTGCTTATAGGAAACACACCCCACTGACAAAGACAAAGTCTTAAAGTGAAAGGTTGGCAAAATATTTTCCAAGTAAATGGAACCCCAAAGCAGATACTACTAACTATACTCATATCTGGTAAAGCAGAGTTCAAAATAAGATTATTCAGAAGAGCAAAGAAGATCAAATCATACTGATAAAGGGAATAATCCACCAAAAAGAGAAAACAATTGTAAACACTTATCCACTGAACATTGTGCACCCACTTTCATAAAACAAACACGACTGGACATTAAAGCACAAATGAACCCCAGCACAGTAATATTAATTGACTTTCATACCCTGCTCTCACAAATAGGTCATTCAGACAAGAAATCAACAATAAAATTTCAAAACTAAATGACACTATAGATCAAATGGGCTTAATCGACACAGAATATTCCACCCAACAGTTGCAGCATACACATTCTTCTCAGCAGTCCATAGGACTTTCTCCAAAATATATCATATTTTAGGTCATAAAGCAAGTCTTAACAAATATAAGAAAACAGAAATTTTATCAGAGTACAACGGGCTGAAACTAGAAACCACTGTAAAAAAAATCTCATAAGATATTCAAACACATGGAGACTGGTGAGTAATCTGTGAATTGTTGAACAAATAAAGGAGGAAATAAGTAAATTTCTACAATCAAATGAAAATGAAATAACAATCTATCAGAACTTTGGACACAGGAAAGGCAGTCCGAAGAGAAAAGTTTACAGCAATGAGCACTTACATTAAGAAGTAAGCGAGAACTCATATAAAAAAGCAGCATGATTTTGGCACAAAAATAGACAGACCAATGGAATAAATCAAAGATCCAGAGATGAGCCTACAGCTACACAGCTACAACCATTTGATTTTTGACAAAGTAGCTAAAAATATATGTTGGAGAGAAGACATTCTCTTTAACAGATGGTGTTGGGAAGACTGTATATCCACATGTACAAGACTGAAGCTAGATCCCCATATCTCACCCTGTACAAAAAGTCCAGGATCAAAGATTTTAATGTAAGACCTAAAACTTTGAAACAAGTACAGGGAAAACACTTAAAGATACAGGCACAGGCAATTACTTCTTAAATGATACTCCAATAGCTCAGCAAATAAGAGCATCCATGTTTAAAGCTACACTAGTTACAATGGCCAAGATATGGAACTAGCCTGGGTATCCAAGAACCAATGTTTGGATAAAGAAAATGTACATATATACAACAGAGTATTATTTAGCTATAAAGAATGAAATTATGTCAGTTGTAGGAAAATGGATGGAACTGAAGATCATCATGTTAGGTGAGATAAGCCACCTAACTTAACAGTAATACAAATATCACATGTTTTCACTTTTATATGGAATAAGACCTAAAAAAATGGACCTAAAGAATAATAATAGTAATAATAATAATAATGCACGATTGAAAAGTGTGACTGTTTTGGGGGAGACAATCAGTGGGTGGGAGGTTGGAGAAATGAAAGAGTATTGGGGGTGAATATTATAGAAATACACATATATATATATATATATATATATTGAAAATAGCACAGTGAAAGCCACCAAAGACTGTTTAAAAAGGAAGAAAGAAGAGAGAGGGTGATTAAGAAAGAGTAATATAATGGGGTGAATTTGATCAGAGTACATTATATGCATGTTATAAATATCATAATGAAACCTCCTTGTAAAATTAATTTGTGCTAATAAAAATTTAAAAAATTAAGATTGAGTTTTGCACTCAATTAAAAACATTTCAGAATGTTCCCAATTTTCAGAGGAGGAGTTAAGTATTAGGAAAGGGAGATTGAGATCTAGCAGTAAGGAAAAATATGACTAGCAAGAGAAGTCAAGTCAGAACCTGATCAGAGACCTCACCTGGATAGCTGAGCCAATACCAGGTTAGTTGAACACCTTGGCAATAAATTATTTAGTTTCTGAACTTCACTAAACTTAAGAGTTCTAGAGAGCTAACCTACTTATTTAAAAAGATAGTACACAACCTGGTTTCTATTTTCATATCATTTCTCATATTTTTCTGTTTTAATGTAAATCTATTTTTGTAGCTAAAACAACTTAACTGTGATGTGAGACTATTCTAGAGATGTTCAGTTTCATCTTTTCTAATAGGACACATATTACCATCCATTTGCCTAGGGAAGTCATCGTCAGAAATTGGTAATGGCCACATTGAAGGAGAGATCCAGTCCAAGTCAGATATGTTGAAATGAATGGGTCACCTGAGAAGATCCTCACAAGGTTATCATAATTCATTTGTAGATTTCTAAAAAGAAAAAAAAAGATAGTACGGACAGAGGCAAATAGCTTTAATGCTTGTAGATGATGGGCATATCTTTCTTTCTTGTAGGTATTGTGTGTGAAAAGTTTAAGTCAATCTGGGACCTCAAATCACACTCGGATTAACCTTGTATTGGGGGAGGGCATGGTTTGCAGGGGGTTACTGTCAATGTCTGCCCACCAGACAGTAGTCTAGGTCTCTACTTTGCACTGTACCTCAGTGCACCCCTTCTGTGCTTGTCCCTCTCCTGGCAAGAAAATGTTATTAACTCTTTGTAGAAAAACTATTTTCTTTTTTTTTCCCCCCATATATAGTGCCTAGATGAATTTAAGCACTATTTTCTTTCATAAATTTATCTTAGAAGTTGCATAATCCTTAATGCTAATTACTTCCTTTTTGTATGAATTTTTTATTAGGATATGTTTATTGTACGGGGGGATTCATAGTGACAATTCTGATTAGACTTATATTGTGCATTATTTACATTGCCCCCATTGTCTCTTCCCCTCAGCCTTCTCCCCATCCCACTTAAAGCAATTGCAAGAAGTTTTTCAGTTCTGTTTCATAGAGGTAGATGAAGTCCATCTACCATACTTTCCCATCAGGCAGTCACTGCGTGTATGGTTCGCACAGGTGGGGCTTTCTCAGCACCTCTGCCTCAGCCCTGTATATAGGTATATGATCAGCAGGTACATCTGTCTCTACCTCCCAAGGGTAGATGGCTTTTTCAGTTCCCTTCCAGCAGTATCAGTGTGTTTTTACCAATACACTAAGGGAAGCAGAGTTTGCTTCCCCTTCCCCAGTAGCTTTAAGGGTTTTGTTCCATAGGAAAGATGGGGGAGAAGGATCCAGGTAGGGTTTCATGCCTTTTTGGCAGCTTCTGCTGTCCCTCAACTCCAGTTTATGCAACCAACAAGGCTTTCTTAGGAATCCTACCAATCTCTTTTGTGATACCTGAAAACACGTAGAAAACTCTAAAACTGGATTCCATACTGCTCTGTAGCATCACAGTCAACACATTTGTCTGTAGGGATTCATTAAAGATGAGAGCTGAATTACTTGTACCCATGAATGGCAGTGTCTTCTTGAGTTACATGCCTTAGTCCTATCTCTTTGGACTAGCTGATTGCAATGTCAATTCTATGCTGTATTCAAGAAAAGTTGTAAATTTTTAGATTGTCTGCTTTTCCCTTTTTGATCACTGTAAGAGCAATTTTTTTTTCCAATTTCTTCCATTCTAAGTAGAAGCTCCACAGCAAATCAGAAACCAAAAGTTTTCTTAGAAATAACTATTTGAAACTTTTAATCTGAAAGATTAAGAAGTCAAGAAGTAAAGAGATCAACCATCTAATTCAGCAGTCATTGAACTTTCATCATTGCACTCCTCAGATAGTAGATACATGATGAAGAACAAAAAATTGGATGTAACTTAAATGATGACTATGATGTAGTAAAATAAACTACAATATAGCTATGTATTATTGAGCCTTTCACGGTAATACAGATAAGTATTTTTTTGATACTAGAAAATGTTCATTTTCATAGTAAAAGTGCAGAATGTTATAAAGTACTTGCTAGTTATGGTATGATTGCTGCTCATTGTAAGAAAAGAAGTGAACAATAGTAATGAATAGGGCATACGGTATCTATTTTAATCCATATTTTTAATTTATTACAATAATTTATTGCATTTTAATGGAAAAACCAGACCTATTGAAACTATTCCAGGAATGGGGGAAAGGAGATAAAGGAAAATGATGGAGGGGGTGAATTTAAGTATGTTATATTATAAGAACTTTCATAAATGTCACAATGTATCCCCAGTATAACAATAATATAACAGAAATGTAAAAAAAAAATTTGCTGCATTTTAAATAAGAGAACATTTAAATATATAATTTTGTGTGTTTTAAGAATACTCTATTTACTGCTGTATAAAAATATATGTACCTGTGGACAATGATCCATGGGAAAAGAAAGCAGAACAGTATTACTGAAGTGGTTGGATTGTGGGTGACTTTTCCCTTTGTGCAATTTCTTACAATATAAAAATGAACATAACTTTGGGGAAGATATTCATTGTGAAAGTTTAAGATACCTTTCTTGGGGTTTTTCCAGAAGTCCTGCATTGGATATGTGAAATGAGACAGTCATGAAGACTGCAGGTAAAATTTACACACATGAAACCAGACATAATTTTTCTTAGGTGTATTTCACCCCCCTTCTCTTCCTTTGTTTTGTTTGCTCATTGTAGTGGCTAAGATCCCTTCTAGAAGTAACACACATCAGCAAGAAGAGAATTCTTCTTGAAGAGAATCGTGAATTTTTTATTATAAAATTTTGTATTAAGATATATTCATTATGGGGTGGCTTTGAAGCAACAATTCCCATCAGACTTATGCTGTTTTATGTACATTTTTCATCATTGTCTCTCCCCTTCTGCCCCCTTCCGACCCCGAGAATCATGAATTTATAGCAAGGTCTATTAGAAATACTTTGGAACCCTTGATTTCTCAATTAAGACAAGGAACATGGAGGTACAAGCTCATGGAAAACTGGAACTGCCAGGGCGAAGGAGGACAAATTCCTCCTCTGACTTATGCCATGAGTACTTTCAAACCAACATCAGAACAAACCACGCAGCTGTTCAACCTTGGCAATGAGCAAACATTGTCATCCTCTGCGTTTCCAAGGCTCTTACTGCCTACTTTGTAGTCAAGAAATAAGTATTTGACACAATTTTTAAATAAAATGAACTAAATTAAGAAGATGAGGACATTTATTCAACTGACAAGTTGGGATGAAAAGCTAGTCTCCTTTGAATCTTAAATAAAATTAAATTTCCAATTAAAATTTCCAAAGGCTGACATCCCACAATGAAAGAAGCAGGAGCACAGGAAGTAGGGACCTTTGTATTTAATCAATAGGAGGGAACATTTCTTTTTCTCCTGAACAAACTGGCTGCTTTTTGCTGTGCTTTGTCATTGTTGAAGTGCTTTTTCATTGTTAGACTTCATCTATTGTTCTCCCTGGGCAGGTCACTAATTTATCAACTGAAAAATCACTAAGCAATGGCTACAGCCATTGCTTGAAGCAGGTCAACAGGATTATTGTCACTCTGTAACTGAGAAACCTAAGTACAAAGAAAATTGTCTAGCCCAGAATCCCTTGGAAGCCTATGTCTATGTTATTTCCTAGGCTGAGCTATTTCTTTTTTGTATTCTGTAGACAACTTTAATGTATTAAAAATTGTCCAGGGAGAGAGACCCTAGCAATTAGTTATACAGAATATATTAAGTATTTGTAGCAAACATTTAGTCCTAGCTCCTCTCTTGGGATCAAGATTGTGGTATTAAAAAACTATAAGGAGCTTTGCTCTGACTCACTTAAATGAACACAGCTTGCAAGACAGGTTTCTATTTCATTAGAAAGAATAAGCAGCTTCAAGCACTTAAGAATCATAAAGCATATGCATTATTCTTAGGTTAGAAATATTGGGAGTGGGAGATGGATGGTAGTATGGTATCAAAATACCTTCTAATCTGGCAAGATGGAAAAGAGGCATCAATGTTCCCCATTTATGTTTGGAACACAGAAGAACAAAGTTAAAAAACAAAAGCATGTTAGCAATATTCCATACCACTTTTCCCCAAAATAATAGGGACAGATGCTGCAGCTTCTGACCCAGTACATTCTAATCCTTGAATCCACTGGAGATATGTTTTACTTATTGGTGCCATGTATGTCTTAGGACTATGAAAAGAACAAAGGAATTTATGGAAATGTAATAAAAAGGGAAATACTTTCTTCAAGTCTTAATTGTTGCTATTAAGAGAACCTCTTTCTCATAAATTTGAACTTGGACATCTAGGTCATTTACTCTTCACTAAATGTGAAACATGCTGTCTATTCATATTTTCTCCAAGTATTTTTCTTATGTGTTTGTGTCTCAAGAGCTTCGTTGGTTTGAATTTGCATTCTTCACTATTCAGCAAAGGAAAGAGAGACAGAAAAGGATGAAAGGAGAGAAAAAGGAGTTAGGAGAGAAGGTAATCAAAGCTGCTGGAAGAGCAGGGAGAGAAGGAAAACAGGTGAATTCTCTTCATTTCTTTTGGGACCTTCTAAACAACTATATGGGTATAGTATTATATATTTGTATCAATTTATATGTAGTAGTATGTGTTTATAATTCTATTTATGTGCATACATTCCAGCAATTGTAAATAGGATATAGGTAATTTCATCCTTCAATTCCTCAATGCTGGCAAAATTTGAAACTTTTAGGAAGGCCATGTATATATGCAGGGGATAAGTGATTGAAAAACCATTATTATTATTATTACTATTCAAAGTGACATTTGAGTAAAGTACAACTCCCAATACACAGGCATTGGTCATGTCTCTGAAAGTGGAAAACAAGAAGTGCATGCAGTAATATGCCATAATGGAAAAGATAAAACCACACATTTTATCCATTGGTTTTTGGGTATAAGTCTCCCTCAACCCAACTGAGTGTTAAAAATGTGCATGCACGTGGAGTGGGCATTAAGACAATTAAGACAAATGAAGCTACATACCCTGAAAGAATCAAGTAGACCTTTCCAATGTGTTACCAAATGTTTTAGAAATTTAGGAACAGTCTCTGGCTGGATGTAGTGTTTCATACCTGTAATCTCACTCTCAGAAAGCTGAGGCAGGAGGATTATTAATTGGGGTCAGCCTGGCCTACACTGCAAGACCTTGTCTCAAAAAGCAAAGCAAAAGAAAACAAAGAAACCCACCACCACAACAAAACACCCTCCAGTATTGTTCTTGAGACATTTCCACTCTTCAGTTCATTGATATTTTGCAAATAATGAGTCATGTCAACGATTAAAATACAGATATTTCATTTGCAAAGGAATTCAGGGCAGAAAAAGACACTAGAAGCCAAGGAAAGGAGTTTCAGAAATCTTTTTAAATGCAAATTTGAATTCACTACGTTTTTCACAAGGTAGAAGAGTTTTAGCAAGGATTTATTTTAGTGTAACAGGATAAAGTAGAGAAAAGTAGATAAAGAGAAACATTTCCTGTTCCTTACACAGAAAATGGGAGCAAAGATTCCTTTGCTATTTGTTTTTATTTTTATTTTTTTATTTCATTTATTCATATGTGCATAAGTGATTGGCTCCCTACTCCCCCCTTCCCCCCCCTCGCTATTTGTTTTTAAATGTAGAAGAGAAGTTAAGCATTAGGTGAGTAAATAATTCTACTTGACAGACATGATGGGTTTATGATGGATATGGCTAGAAAGGTTCCTCCCATCTCTACCTTACTTCAGGAGTCTTCACTTTCAAAACCTTTTTTTTGGGTAGTATTGATGTTTGAATTAAGGACCTCATGCTTGCTAAGAGGCGCTCTACCATTTGAGCCACTTGGTCAGTCCTTTCTTTTGTTGGGTATTTTCGAGCTAGGGTCGCAGGAACTATTTGCCGCTAGCCACCTGATCTCTGCCTTCTGAGTAGCTAGGATAACAGGTGTGAGCCACCAGCGCCTGGCCACTACACTAATTTTGGGAAGCTTTCCTAAGTTATCCGCAGCCTCCAATTACTTCTACAACTTACTATACAGTTGCCTAACACTTCTATATTTGATTTACACATGATTAACTTCGAAGTGTTTGTACCTTACTTGTAAATCTTTAAGGGTCTTTTTATATATTTCCTGCTGCTCTGACTAAAATGCAAATGCCCTCTATATCCTTCCACAGAGCACTTGTCTGACTGTTTTCCCACCCTCCAGTGTTGACCCAGCCTCAATAGAAAATTTACCACCATACAGAGGGCTCTTCCTTGAGGAGGAAGAAAACCTCCCCAGGAGAACACCTACCTAGAGTGAGACTTTTTCTCAGAAGAATTATCTTCCCACCTCTTTCTTTTCATTCTCCTCTTCACTTACATTCCTTTCACAGATGTGTTCTTTCTTAAGAAGGAGCCAGAACAGGGCTCAATATTTTACTTAGAAAAATAAGCGATTGCGGTCTGAACCATGTTTACCGTTTTGTAGCAATATTTCTAGGACAAACTGCTTACACTAGTTTGAGGTTTCAATGATCTTTGGAAAGAGGGCATCTCCTTCAGCACAAGTCGCAACTTTTATTTATCAGAAATAAGAAAAGCCCATTTACATGAAAAAGTGAAAAGAAAAACCTGTTTAGGTTGATAAATAGTATGTGTGTGGCCTTGAAGCAAACCATCACCTGCCAGCATCCAGCTGGACGTGGAATACAGACTGTGCAAAATGCATTCTTCAAACCCTCACAATGAAACACCTGGAAACCAATGAGCAGCCCTTAGACCCTTACCTGACTGAGGTACCTGATTAAGGAAAGATGGAAACAGTGCTATTCTAAAACACATTGTTTCTATTCACCATTGCCCTGAGAGGCCACTGACCACATGTGAGACTGTTTTCTCTTTGGCACAGAAGCAGCATTAAATTCTCAACTTCCATACAAACTCCAAGATGATCAAAAGTCAACACATCAGGAAAGACACTGACTTTATCCAGTAAGTGATTTCCCATGTCTTTAGTTACAGATTTAGGTAAGCAAGTTGCTTGTGCTTTTTCACTGTTCTGCAATTTGCCTTTGAAATATTCATTAATTGTTTTTTCAGTCACTACTGAGGATAACGAGGTAAAATTATAGGAGTTTGTGTTGACACATATAAATGTGGACTGTTTGCTTGAAAAGGAGGTGTTTCTGCACGAGGTTACATAGTAAAATACAGTGGGTGAGCATTTTCAAACTGCACAGACTAAGGTACAACCTGCAATCAGTGGAGCCAGAACCTTTAGCATCTATAAAAACAAATAAGCAAGTGCCCAGTGATAATGATGCTATCTTTAATTAAGAACAACTGACTTATTATTATTATTATTATTAATTTTTTTGGCTTTTTTTTGACAGCACTGGAGTTTGAACTTAGGGCCTTGCATTTGCTAGGCAAGTGTCTTACCACTTGAGCCACTCCACTAGCCCTATTATTATTAATTTTTAAAAGATTTTTTGAGTTAAGATCGCACTATGGAGCTCACGCTAACCTTGAACTCATGATCCTCCTGACTCTGCTTCCTTCGAGCTATTGGGATTATAGGTGTGAGGCACCACACAGAAGTTTGTTTATCCATGTTATTGTCATGGATAACTGCACAACAGCCTTTAGGGACAGTCTTTGATTGAACATAAGGAATATATTAATTGTACCAATAAATAAATCTGCATGTCTTTATAATACCAGGGTAATATGAATAGATCATTGAAGAAATCTCAATATTTGAATTTCACTTAAGGATATTTTTGCTAAGAATATAGAAGGGGACTAAGGTAGAAAGAAGAAAAATAAAGGAGATGAATGAACCAATAAAGTTATAATACAGATATACATGGGAACATTACAAGGAAACTCCCTGTGTAGCTATCTTAAACAAACAGGAGGTGGGGAAAGGTCATAGGAGGGTGAATACAGTGCAAATACTGTGTGCATATGTATGTAAATGGAAAAATGGTATCTGTTGAAACTAATCCAGGAATGGGAGGAGAGGAGGCTAAAGGAGAATGGTGGAGGGGGTGAATTCAAGTATGGTATATTTGATATATTGTAAGAACTTTTCTAAATGCCACAATTTACCCCCTGCACAACAATAAAAAAGTAATAAAAATTTACATACAAAAAAAAGTATAGTTTGTGACTTTCAATATACCAAACAAAGAAGATGGCAAAAGAAGCATGTGGAGCCTCAATAACCCTACTGCCATCTGAGAGGAGCTGAGACGACAGAAATGACTGGCCAAAAAAGTCCTGGGAATGAGAACTCTTCTTAAGTCTATTTTAAATAAGAGGTAGAAAAACCAAAAAAAGAGCTAGAATATATACAATAATTCTGTATTAATTTTATTTTTTCCTTTATTGTGCTCTATATTAATTTTAAACAAACTTAAGATGATAATTTGACTAGAACTACAATATACTTTTGCACTACTTATGAGGAAAGATGTTACGGGGTCCTGGGAGTGCATCTCTAACCTAGTTAAATGTACGAATATGTTTTGAGCACCACTGCTGGTGTGTAAACCAAGTTGGTTAAGAATGAATTATTGGTTTGCTAAACCAAAAATGTGCTGCTGAACATCTGCTTGAAAATAGAATCTGTAGCTGGTTTGATGTGGTATGAGATATAGGTACTTAAAAATACTGAAAGCACTGCTTTAAATATATTCTATATATCAAATTTCACTCATTCACACAGAGGTTATCTGCTATAGTTTTGAGTTAATTACATTCTGTAGAAGGAACTTCTGGTCTTAGGCTTCTTATAAAGCCAAAGGAAAGGGAGGAAGGAAGAGGCCAAATGAATTTAGGCCCACAACATAAATAATAAAGAATTTCAAACCACTCCATACTCCTGGGAGTATGTTAACTCCCTCATAAACGATGAAGATTAATAGTGGAAGGATCTTCTTACTATACAGTAAGGCTTCCTTTCTTGTCCAACCATTAGTAGCTCTGAAAACACTGAAAGGAGTTCCAACTAAACAGTTTTAAATTATAAAATCTCATAATTTTCTATAAAAGCTATGAACAAATATTCCTCTTTCAAGAATAGTCCAGGGCCCCTCTTCGGGGATCCAGATTCTAGTAGCTAATGGGTCTTAAAGCAGGAGTCCAACAACAACAACAACAAAAAAAACAGAGGGATTTCCCTCGATCTCTTATCACCAGTGAGCCCCAAAGTGCTTGGGCAACAAGCTACCCCTTGAGATGTCTACAAACCTGTCCAGAGGACATGGGAAGGAGCAAGAGAGTCTGATGCAAAAGAAGGTTTGGCTTCTGACACTGGGATCCAGGGAGGAACAAAACAGCTAGTCATTTACCACTGAGCTGGCACCCACATTCTGAAAAAGGGTGTTAATTGTTTGCATCTAGATAAAATGGGTTAATTGAGGACAAATAATTCCCTGACACACCCAGTGTTTCGAACAGCCTCCCAGATTAAAGCTTGCTCAGTGTCTACAGTGATCTTCACCTTGTCTTTATGTATTGAGGTGGTGGTGTGATTATCCACGTGATGGGTGTACATATACATTCATCATAACTCCCCAACAATTCCACCTTTGTGCCCTAGTCTAGTCCATATGACAACTTCCACTGTCCAGCTAGAGGCAAAGCAGAGTCCTTCTCATTTATCAACTGTATTAAGTCCTAATGCAATGCAATGCACCTATATTGCTCTTATCTACAAGGTCCATCACTGTTTCCTGGGGAGAAACGAAGCTTGAAAACTGGGAATTTTTCTTTATAACCTGATTCTATGAACTCATATTTTTCCTATTACTACATGGATGCTGAATTTCCCAGATTATTTTCAAGCATAAGTTTTCAAGGAAGGCAAGATGGTGTCATTTCAATTAATGATTCTCTGCTTACTGAGTAGGAGATTCATATTTTGTTGCCAGCTACCAATGCATTAATTACCACTCAAATCACAATGTATTCTCCATAGAATTACAAGCTGATGCCATATTGCAGAAACTGTGTTATTACAGAATGAAACAAAAATGATGACTGACTTCAGAAAATAAGTACCAAACTGGACCTTATCATGGAGCCACTGACCTCTCCCCATGTGTAGTAAGGATACATAGATTTTACAATTCAGAAAAAATATGGCTTATTTCGAGTCTTTATATTGTTTTAGTGAATATATACTTTGCTTTGGGGCTGACAAAACCTGAGACATTGTCAGAGTTCTCGACGTGGCAATAAATCCAGAAATTACCCAGGGAGCAAGCAGACTACTGTTGAGGGGAGCCAGGTATTCAGGGGACCTGGTGGGGAGGGTGTGTGAACTGCTGTGTGCAATTGCTGATATAATTGCTCTGTACAACTGCATGAGCCATCACTTTTGGGGAGCCACTCAAACAGGGCTATGTGTGGAATAAATATACAGAAGCACAAGTGGGGGATTCTGTTTCCTCTTGAAGATTGTTATGGAGTAGGTTTCTTACGCCCCAAAGAGCTGAACATTTCACACCCCGGGAAAGCATCAGGAGAGATCCTCAGCAAAATGTCCACTACTGTATGTGAGGAAGTGGAATACTAGGGGACACAGGGACGTCAAAGGGGATCAGTGTGCTCCCAGGGGTGATAAGAGGATGCCTGTCTGCAAGGAAATTAAAAACATTAAAACTGACAAAAACTTAATTTGTTCACCTCCTACAGCAAAGGCAGTGACTAAGTAACCATCCATGACAGGCAGAGGGCTCTCTGGCTCCATTCCTCACTCCCTCCCATTGAGCACTGCTATAGTGCTGTGAATACAGCACGTGATGTGTTGCCCTGGCTTTTTCTTTTTTTCTTTTCTGAGGCAGGGTCTTGGCAGGTAACCTAGGTTGGTTTGAGACTCATGATCCTCTCTACTTCAGTCTCCAAATTCTGAGATTGTAGGCATTTGCTACTACCTGGCTTGCTCAGGCCTTCTTTTAATTTGTCTGTGCCTGTGCTGCCTAGACTGAGGTTTGTAACTTAAAGTTGTCGTATGCAGCACAGGTAAAATTAAGTATGTGTGTGTGTAAAGAGTGAGAGGGAGAGAGAGACAGAGACAGACAGACAGAAACACAGAGAGAGAACAGTTCATAGTTAACCTGAAAGCAAGCTCCTCTTAATGTTTTCAATGTCATCACACATTCAGTGCATACTCACTAAAGTCTCAAGTGATTTGACTCTTAGTTTAAATTATTTAAACTTACCAGGGTAACGCTGAGGCAGGGGCAAGTGGTATGCACACAGGCTTTGATGAGAATATTAAATTATCCTTTGCTGCCTGAGTCCCAACACTGTTCTTGAAGGGGTTCTAAAAATGAGTGTTTTAAAGTAACAGACTACTCTGTAAATGTCTCCTTCATGTTGGTTTGAACTTCATCTCTCAAAATACTTCTTTAACTAAATCAAGGTCAAAGATCTTCAATGGCCCTCCACTGCTTAAAAGGTAAACCTTAAATTTTAATTTTACCCTTATAGGCCATGCACAGTCTATTCACTCTTCTTTTCCAACTTATGTATAATTGCTTCCCTAAAGACAAAGCACAAATATTTGCTGTTTGATTAATGATGATTTTGATCAATACCCAAAAAGTGCATTTCTGGAATAGCCTCGCTCATCACCTGTCTTTTAGGGTAAATATTAATTGTTGCTCAGCTGTAAAAGTCAAGATGATCATCTCCACCATAAGGGCTGATGTGAGGATTTATTGAGACCCACTTCCTTCCCTGGGACATGAACAAAGATAAAGGCAGGACCACTTGATATGGAAGATGCTCTTCTGGGGGAGTAGCTCCATTGCCTCCTTTATGCAGCTGCTCCTGAAGGCCAGAAGTTCTGGGAGCAATGATCACCTCGCAGTGGCAGATAACTTAAACCTGCTCTCTCATGAAGGTTAAGCTCAAAAGGCTAAACTTCCTGATCCTGGGTCAGAGAAACTTGAGTTTCCCCAAGGACATTTTCCAATGAGTGGAAGTCTTGGGTTTTTTAAAAAATTGTTGACCTTTGTCATGGTATATGACTATATCTAAGTCTATGTCTATATCATTTCCAGGACTTAATTGTCTTGTATTCCCTAATTTTGGATCATCCTGAATACGTGACAGCTTGTGTTCCAAAATTTTCAAATAAAAATCAAGGTTTCATAGAAAGCCAACCATAGTACCTTAAAGGGAAGGGATGGTGAAGATTTTCTTTTGTTTACTTTAACTTAGATCAGAAGCAACAACAAAAGGAAAGTTGGATGTTATTAGTATAATGCCTATTAACTCCATCCAACTTAAGTATACGTCTTTAGAACATAATCTGTAAACTTCCCCCAATGAGTGTAGCTGGTAATAATACTGATGTTTTGTTTGACTGCAGCTTGAGTGCTTTATCAAGATCTCATCCCTTGCTATATGTTTTTAATGTCAGCGAGTAGCAGGGCAGATTAGTAGGACTAGCAGAACTCTAGGGCAACTTTTTTGGACCACTGCACGCTTAGTGTCTCATAACTGTTTCACAGAATCCCAAAGAAAAAGGCACATCTCAACGTTTGATTTGTTAAGTAGTTTGGTCCAAATAACCTCAAATTTATTTACATCCTAACAATTTAGCCGCTATTCAAAATATGTTTACATATACAAATTAAGAGAAAAGGATCATTTTCCCATTTCCGAGTAACCATAAACTCTTGCTAATGGGAGTTAGGCACCTGCTGGGCACTGCACAACTTTTCCAGCCTTGAAATCACACTAGACACTTTCTCGTTTCCTGCTCCACAAAGACTGTCGCCCAGCATCTGATTATTATTACAGCAACTAGCAAAATCCTGCCTTCACAGAGAACATGCTTCTTTCATGACTGGACCAACAAATTTTGTTGTGATTGTTTTGGAAATTTAAAATATTCACAGCACCTCTGTGGATTTGCTGTACTTTCCCAGGGTACCTTAGTACACTATTTGAAAACCACACCTATCTTCTAGTTCTGAGAAGTTAAAATTCAAAGAATTTTAAATTTTGCAGCCTAAAACTCTTTACTCTCCACTGGTGACACTCAAGACCCACTACACTATCAAGAGTGTCATGGGAGGGGGTTGTGCATGGTGCATTGCTATTTTTCAAAGGGACAAAAGAAATGAAGTCCTAGACAAACACATTCAATAGATGCCATCCAAGAGTCCGAAACCTGAAGTGGACCCTACCAAGTTCAAAGCGTCCTACTCCCAGTTTTTTTTTTTTTTTTGTCTTTTCTTTTTTTTGGTGCTGGGATCGAACCCAGGGCCTCACGCATGCTAGGCAAGCGCTGTACCACCGAGCTACATCCCAGCCCAACTACTCCCAGTTTCTGCTTCACTTCATAGCAGATTCTATAGCAAGTGCTTTGACTGACTTACATCCCAGTGCATGAAACAGTGATTGAAGACCCAGGCAATAGTAACTCACTAAGCCACTTGGCTATCTATGTTTATGTCACCTGGAATCCACCTGGGAATACACACATTTGTCACAATGTGTTTCTGAAACCAGTGAGGCTACAGCTCAACTGGCCTCATGTAATCAAAACAGCCTGGTCCTACAGTGCTACGAAAATGAATAATGCTTCCTTTCCTCAGTACAATGGGAACTTACCACAGGCTGGATACATCCAAAACCCGAGTAGCTAGAGAGTAAGGCAGAAAGAGTCTGGATAAAAGCAATTACCAGTGCACCCAACTGGAAACTCCTAAAACGGAATAATTAGGTGTGTGTATTATTTAGGAAATTATGACTAGGAATGTTAATATAACCAAATAAAATGTATTCTTTTCATAATTTTGTTTAGGGGGAAGTAGGAGAAAACTGTGGCAATAGACAAAATTCTGTTATATTTTTAGCTAAGATAGCACAGGCTTTCTTGAGGCACTAAAGCTATCACAGAAGAAAAACTGTCAAAGAATCAGACTCATGATGCCCTGAGGGTCTCCCAAGCCCTTAGACAGAACTCAAATGAGTCTGTCTTTTCATTTCCTAATATAAGTCATACTGGCTATGCCATTGAAATGAAGTGAAAAGGACTAAGTCACTTGGCCAATTTTTTTTTTAGGTTGGCATTTTAGATTTAACTTGGAAATCTACAATTTTCTTTCTTAGAAGGAATGAAAAAGCTTCACAGCTTGGGGTGTTGACAGTATTCCCAAAGACCCTAGACCCCGGTGGCTTCTTGATGATTACTGTGGAGCCAGCATCTGTCGGCACGCTCAGAATGATCCCATAAATAGGTACTTGGCAACAGTCCCAATTCATAACCACCTCATACCCCGAGTGTGGAGAAAAAAGCTATATGATCAGTTTCTTGGCAGCTATTCTGTGATGGATAATTTCAAGTATTTTTTCATAAAATAGCAATACAATTTTGATATATTTGTTGGTCATATATTATGGGCTAGGTGCAATTCTGTATTCCACAGGAAATTAGAAATATAATCACTGGCCTTCGTAAGGAAAAGCTGAGAATAGAAGGCAAACAGCTTCAGCTTTAGCTGTATTTTATGAATTTCCAGGAGGAGAAAGAGAACTCATTATTGAAAAGTCACTAAGTCTCTTCCATATTTCCTCACTTATTTTCCATGTTCTTTTCACAAAAGTCCCATAATAGATAATCACCATTTTACAGATGAACCAAATTTTTGTTCTTGTTGTTTTTGGAAAACAAGTTTTTCAAAGATTCTGCAGTTCACTCATGGACACATAAGAGATTTGAACTCATTGCTTTGCAACTTTAGAAGCTATTCTCTTTCCACATGCTACTTGAGGTAAACAAATAAGCAAACATATCATCCACTTATTAAAATGAGGCTTTAATGAGGTGATACGTTGCATTGTAACAAGATAGATGGGTAGTTTCTTAAAATTTTTATTTAAAATGTTTTATCCTATTTTTCACTCATAAAAGTGACATGTGAATGCCATTCCAGTATCAAAGGACATTAAAATCCTTAGTTAATTCCCCAGGCACACCTACTATGGCAAACACTGTTAGCTGGTTGGTCTAGCATTCAATCACACCTCTTTTTCCCAGTTGGGGTGGCCAAAAGCTTGAGATGTGATGGAGGAGTGCTGCCCTGCCCAAGAAAGAGTCAGACTCTAAGTAGACAAAATGACTTTGCCCTCTGCCTTGTGCATTCTTGTTCTTCCAATGATTTTCTGCCTGGAATATGGATTTTCTGCACCTTTTGCCCACGATGCTGCAAATATGAAGGGAAAGACAAAGATCCAGGGTCTTAGATAGACGCTTGAGCCCCCATGTCAGCCCTGAACTGCTTCCCCACAGACCTTTCTTACATAAAACAACCAAAATCCAATCTCTGTAAGCCAATATTAATTTTTTTGGTTGCTATTTGTAACCAAACACATGGATAACTGATAAGTACACTATTAATGCTATTACATAAACAAATACAAATACCTTTCTGCACAGAGAAATTTGAAACTTCCTTTTTTCCTTAAATATGGCTTGAAGATAAAATAATTTATGCCTGCATGGTATTCCATTAAATGGATGTAGCATAATTTATTTTATCATTCTATTGTTTCATTCTTTGTAGTTTGTTCCCCTTCTTTCCTTTTTAGATATAATAAATAAATCTTTGTACATATTTCCCTGTTTGCATCTTTGAGTATGTAATGGGTAGAAATGCCCCTGGGAAGAGAAGAGTGTGTACACAGACCACAGAGATGAGAAAGAGAAGTCTGACCCATGGGAATAGCTGGTAATGTCACTGGATGGTGGATGGGGGCCATGGATGGGAATCAAGTGGAACTTTGAATGTCAGGGAGAGGAGAGTCTCTCAGAGTTTTGGAGTGTTGGTGGGGTGGAGTAATTTTGAAACATGAATCTTTGAGTGGAGCTCAGGAGTAATGAGAACAGGAAGACCAGAAACAGAAAGACTTCTTGGAGGCTTATCAGCCCCAGGGCAGCTTGCTGAGGGCACTCACCAGCATACACATAAATGGGAACGTAACTTTATTATGGCACGCACAGTGAAGACCGAATGTTCATTACTCAGAAATCAACTGAATGAAGGGAATGGGAAGAGGAGAGAGTGAGAGAAGTTAAAGATGGGCTGGCAGTTTGAGATGAAGTGACTAAAGAATAGTGAGTAACTTTGCAGAAACAATGATGATAATGAGGCAAGGAGTTGTCAAGGTAGGGTAAAGGAGAAATTGCCTGCATGTTTATTTTTTAAATTTTTTCACACTTTAAGCAATTTTACTTAAAATTCTCCAAGAAATCTGTGGGATTTTTAAAATATCTTTATTCATTAAAGATCTATAGATATTTAAAAAGATCTATAAACATTTTATGCAGATCTTGAGCAATTCTTTCACAAACATGTCCAGAATTCACAATACTTCACAAAAGTAAAATATGACAAACTAAAGAAAGGAAGCAGCTTCAGATTGTTGGAATAAGGTAAGACTCTCATCTCAGAAGCAAAGTCTTAGGGTTTACTGTGGTAGACATTGGCTATGCCTCTGTGAGGATTTCTAAGGCTGAAAAAATTCCATTGTACATATATAAAATTACTTTGCCCATGTATCCACCTGTGGGGATCTCGGTGTCATCAGTATTGTTAGCACAAAGCACAATATTTATGACTCAAGTAATTCTTAATTATACTGCATGTTTATTTTTAAGTCAGAGATATGGAAGAGTATACACAGAGTAGAAGTTAGTATTTGCAAATTCAACCCGGAATTGGGAAAGAATTTGGACATAGCGCTACTTAATGCATCTTTGGCATGGAGATAAGATCTGAAGTTGAGGTACTTGTGTGATGATAAAGAAAGCACTGAAGGGAGAGAGAAGGCTGAGGCACCTAACCTGGAGAGCAGCTGCAGACAGGAGGATGCTGATCGCTGGGTGGCTACAGGCAGTGTCAGGATGAGGACTGATGGGAGCCGCAGATGCAATTATTTGGAGGTAACTGTGGATTACTGTGTACACAGTACCTATTTTGACAATGGGTTGTAGAATACTTCACAATTTATGTACATTGAAGGTGTCATTTCTACTTTTCTTTATTTTAATTGAGCTGCTTACTCATTTTATCCAGACCATGCATGACACTAGAGATAAAAATAGACCAATAGAAAAATATAGCCCTGGCTTCGCAAATTTATAATTTGAAAAGAGAGTTGGACAATGAATGGAAAGTTCTGTGGTCTTCTGTAAGTCATTCACTCTTCCTGGAATTCCCACTCTGATCCCTATACCCATCCTTTCATAGGTGACATTTTCCATGTTTTAAGTCTCAGCCCTGAAACCTCAGATGCAGATAAAATTTATCTGTCTCTCATTATCATTTATTGCAACTCTTTATCTATCTCTTGGCATTAATCTAGATTTATTATATTTTTTGTTTATTTGGTAGTCCAACTCTTTTTAAATTATAAGTTTGCTGAAGCCAGGGCTATATTTTTCTATTGGTCTATTTTTATCTCTAGTGTTATGCATGGTCTAGATGAAATGAGTAAGCAGTTCAATTAAAATAAAGAAAAGTAGAAATGATTTTCCACTGCTTTTCGCTTCTGGAAATTCTCATTGGCATAGTTTGGATCCGGAATGCCCCAGATGGACTTCAAAGTTCCATGTGTCAAAGGTTTGTTCCCCAGGGGCACTACTGGGAGGAGTGAAGCCTTTAGGAAGTGAGGTCTAGTGAGTAGTCCTCAGGTATTTGGGGGCATGACCTTGAAGGAAACAGTGGGATTCCAACCCTTTCCTCTTCTGTCTTTCACTTTCAGGCCCCCCCTGTGATGAGCAGTTGTGCTCTGCCATATCTCCTCCCATGATGTTCTGCCCTGCCACAGAGTCAACCCATCATGGACTAAAACCAAAGTTACACTTTTCTCTGTGTAAATTGATTATTGTAAGTGTTTGTTATAATACCTGAAAGCTACTACATTCATAAAATATCATATTATTTTAGGGAAGTTTGAGAATTCAGGGAAGTTTTGGCGTGTGAGTCCCTGAAGATGGTGAGAGAAAAGTTGAAGGGTTACAGTAATTGCTGAAGAAAGAAAAAATCCTACAAAGAAGGGCAGCTACAGCCAGAGCAGGCTCTCAATCCAGAGGCTCACCTTGAAAACCACACACATCATGAGACTGCTGCTGTGCAGATTAACTGCTTCTAAGATCATGAATGAAGGAAGCATTTGCCCCATTGCTCAACCCTTGTACTCCATGCTTAATAATTGGAACTAGAAATCATTATTGTCAAGTGTGAGGAGGACCAGGTTTACTTTCCATGAGCAGATCTGAACAGTTGCCTAGGTTTTGCCATTTCTTAGCACCATGTCCTTGGGCTGGCTGTTTAGTATTTGAATCTCACTCCCATACCTGTGACCTCTGGAGAGTAATAAAGATCCCTGTCACCTTCACAGGTTGTGGGAGAATCAGATAGCTTAATGTTAGAGAAAGCATTTTATACAGTAAGTATAGACAGCTGACAGGGATGATTGTCCTGATTTGCTATAGAAGCATTTTTACTTTCACTTTATCTTCCTAGGAGCTAACAAGATGCAGAACTACTTAGAAAAATTAATATAGTTCTTCTATTCATCTGCAGTGAGTTTGGTCCTGAAGGATGCAAGGCCACCCTTCTCCATGGGTAATCTAGATAGGGTACCAGCAGAGGGATCTCCAAGCTCTCTCACCTGCCTCATGTCACTGAGAAAAGAAGTGGTCCTGGGGACACTTGGCCCCAAGGATCAGGGTGCTCACATTTCTGTTCTCTGATGGGATGGCAGCTGGATGCTCACAAGTTCCTAATTGTACATTGTCATTGTTTTGCTGCCTATAAGAACTTGTGTCCTAAACTGGTAGACAATAAAAGACTTGGGAGGCAGATTTGGGATTAATATTGAGGAAGATGTTGCTCATCAATAGAGAAATTCAGGAATAAACTGCTCAGAGGAAAGTGACTCCCGTCACCTGAAACATGCCAGCAGAGGCTTGTAGGTAGGGGTCTCGGTCTAGGCGTGCTCTGGCACATTTAGGAAAAGAGAGGAGAGCTCTCCAGATTAGATTTCTTTTTCTTAGAGAATGTTTAGGCGTTACTCACCTATCTTTTAGTTTCCTCTGCGTTGGTGCTTATGTTTGAGCCTATGAACCACATCCTTCCTTTAGCAACCTCTCTCACTTTTTTTTTTAAGTGCTGGATGTAAATACCAAGTAACACAAAGAAACTGACAATGCCACTTAAAAATAACTTGAAAATAAAAACATTAAAGCTGTCTTAAATATGGCATTTTCCATCTGTTTGTGATGCAATCTCTGAAAATGTCTGGCGGGCAATTTCAGAGTGAGAGAAGAATCAGGGCCACCTGCCCAGCCTCCTCTGAGTACATGAGCCTCTGCATTTCCTGGAGGACTCTGGGACCTCCATGTAGGAGGGGATCACAAGGTCTTGGAAAAATATGCCATGGTCTGTCAAGAAAACAGCCTCTACTGACAGTGGAATAGTGGAAGAACAGTCATAATGCTATCCTACCCTTTGTCAAGGATTAAGTTTAGAAATGGAGAAATAAGATTCAAAGGCAAGAGTTAACTCATGTAAATTGAGATGGGTTGAAACCCAAGTGACTGAGCTGAAGGACCAAGAGAGAGAAAGGGTAAATGGGGATTTGTCTTATGTGAGGCGGAAAGGCAGAAATAGATTAAATGAGAAACAGACAGGCTTTAGATTGTGAAAATGGTCTGAGCTACTTTGTTATTTCTTTGGCAAAAGGCAAAAAGATTAGGCAAACAGAAGCAAGTGAATTAAAATTCGTTTCACCCCAACATTAAAAGGTAGTAGCTAAAAAGCTTTTTATTAACAAGCACATCAAGAAAATTCTGCCTGTATTGATTCATGGTGAAAGCACTGCAAAGATTTCCATGGGATCGCATTTTCTACCATTATTGATAAGTTACAGAGGCCAGGAGTGGTGCCATGTTGGGGAGGTGGATGATCCCAAATCCATTTTGCAACTGACACCTAGTAGGCTCAAGCCTGGGCCAGCCTTACAGGGTGTGTTAGTCAGCTTCCCATAACCGTGACAATATATATGAAATAATCAAATTAAAAGACGAAAGGTTTACTTTGGCTCAGTTTCATTCCATGGTCAATTGGCCCCAAAGTTTTTGGGCCGTTGCAAGACAACACATCATGCTAGACCAAGCTGTTCACACAGCAGCCAGGAAGCAAAAGGGAGAGAAGAAGGGTTGTGAGTCCTAATATTCCTGCAGGGCATGAGCCGGTGGCCTACTTCCTTTCACTGGGCCCCACCACCCAAAGAGACCAATAGCACAGAGACTGAGAGCAACCCTTTAGCACATAGACCTTTGGAGAACATTCATTTAAATCATGACACAGGGACACTACTACTTAGGGACTCGGGAGATTAGAAAAGCCTTTGATTATGAGTTCCTAGTGAAGAACCATGGGCCTACATTTCTCTTTGGCAAGTACAGTTCTATCATGTGACACACACACACGTATGTATGTATGTATGTACATACACACATGCACATCCATATACTGAATGTTTATTATGCTGGATATAATTTGTGTTGACTTAAAATTAAAAGAATTCTCAAATACTATTTAAATAAATATGCTTACTATATACTTAAAAAGGAACGCATTCAAGCAGTGCGAGGTCTCTGGAGTGGAAAGCAGAGGAACTCGTCTTTGCTCCCTACAGTGGCGGTGATGGCTGTGAATGGTTTGCTATGTGTATTTCTGTACATATATATACATATATATATATATATATATTATATATATATATATGTATATATATATATATATGTGCGCTTACATATTTGGGCCTAGGAGATTGCCACTAGACCTGTGCTTACAAAATGTGGCGCTGAGCCCTTGAGATGTGGCTCATCCAAGCTGAGACGTGCTGTGGAAGTAAAGTACCCTATGGAGTCTGAACACACCTTAGAAAACAAAAAACAAAAAATACCTCATTGTTAGGTGGTTTATACTGATGTGTTGAAATGATACATAGGATACACTGGATTATATAAAAAGTGATGAAGTTAATTTCATAATTCTAGATTACACAAAATATGAAGTTAATTTCAACTACAATAGATTACATAAAATATGATGAAGTTAATTTTACCTATCCCGGGGCCTTGCCTGTGCTAAGCAAGCACTCTATCACTGAGCTACACCACAGCCCTCCCCTTTGCATTTATAATGGCTACTGGAAATTTTCAAATTATGTAAAGTCTCACCTTCATGACATGGAGCATATTTCTGCTGTGAAGCGGTGCTTTAGAGATACCAGTTACCCAATTCTGAGGGGGTCATTGTTCTGTAGGCTAGGCCTTCAAGCTAGTCTACGAACCGCTGTCTAGAATGTTCAAGCATGTTTCTTTTGTCCTGAGTAGGAAGTGTCAAGTGGATAAACTTTTCCCTGTTCCTAAAGAGAGATCCTAGTATCACGGAAGACCAGGAGCCCTTGCACTGATTGTTTTACACAGGTTCTGGAATTCTAGAATTCCCATGTTGACTTCCATGGCCTGTCTGGTTTTTCTTGCCGTGTGTGTACAGCTCTCACGTGGCTGGGCTGTCAGTGTTGCTCTCTCTGACTTGCAACTTCTTCTGTCTGGGTCATGAGCTTGGAAACTATTTAGACCTGTGGTGAGCCTACTGTTAAACCAGATCTTGAATACTAAGAGGGGTTCCAAAAAGTAAGAGACAGTGGTGCTGGGGAGTCCATGTTGGGCAGGGTCTTTGTGCACATTTTGGCTCTTGATTGTATTCCAGTTATAGAAGGCACTCAGGTATCTAGGCTTAGAATTTTGCAGCATTATTATCTGTGTGGGGTGTTATAATATGTTTAAGTCACCAATTCAGCAAATTATTAAGATAAACAGTATGGTGAAAAAGTGTTGTATAAATCAGAAGTTTGAATTCAAGTCCTACCTGTGATGTTAACAGATGGAATAATCCCAGGACATTCCTTAATTAGCTTCTTGAAGACAGTGTCCTGATCTGTAAAATGAGGATTCTTAAACCGGTGCTATGTATCTCACAGGGACACTGTGGAAATTATGTGAATCTGTGTTTACAGGAGATTCTTAAGGTGTAGAGATCATGCACTTATTGATATTGTATCCCTTTGTTTGGTTTATCTTAATATTGCTTCATGAGACTAGTGATGTAGCTCAGTGGCACAGCATGTGATTAGCATTCCTCAGACCTTAGGTTTAATTTCCAGCACCCCAAAATAAAAATCTTGCCTTATTATGAAGCTTAATTTCTCCAACAGGCTTCTGAGGCTAAAATTCAGACCCACCATTTCCAGAACAAACATAGCTAGCACCGTAGGCAGTTCAGAAGTTGAAGAGTATTTTAAAACAGTTCTTAACGTCCAAGTATGGTATGTTCAACTTTGATGAAAACAACATAGAAGTAACTTTAGTAGCTTGTGAGTGCGAATTTAGAAGGCCATATTAAAACAGTACAGGCAATGGAGCATAGTTTGCTGAGGAAATTAAATCTTTGGAAAAGGTTTTAAAAAATATGACAAGAGTTGGTTTTGGTGAAAATGACAATAAAGACAGGAAGTGACAGCTAGTTATAATAATGGATGCTTGGGCTGTAACACTTGAAGCACACAGAACGATGTTTAGGAGTGGTGCTTTTGCAGTCATTGTATCAAAAACATACAATCTCATTTTTTCCAATTAAAATATGAAAGCCAGGAAGTCAGAAAAAAGGGGTCATTAAGTTCGCCTAAATGAATCTTTGTTAATATTTGTTAAAATAAATGCAGTGGAAAGAAATCTACTGAAACATTTTAAATAAACTTCTGTTGATGGAAACAAAATGTGTATGCATGTAGTAGTATTCAATAGGCTTTGCCTGTTAGAATTTTAGCTTAATATTATTTAAAAAATTCCTCCATGGTTTAAAGTGGGATTTTCTGCATTATTTTCATAATGAATATTCTCAACTGTTATGAAGACAATGTCAGAAATGTTACTAAGTTGTTAACTGGTAGTTCAGTTGGCTTTTGGGAGAAAGGTCACTATTCTGTACCCAAGTCCCGCATAAAGAGTGAGTGTATATGGCCAGGCTCATGACTGTGACAGTAGCACTGTGGTTCCCAAGACAATGTTGATGATGAGGAGGAGGTTAGCTTTGATGAAAAAGGTACAGCTACTTACCTCTGGCCATCTTTTCCTGCCCTCAAACATGGAGCCCAGTCATGCTGAATCCCTTCCAGACCCATAACGGTTCCTCCAGTGGATTCCAGGGAGGTGAGCATGCAGGAACTACTTCCTCATAGGTTTGGCTGTCCACTGCTAGACATCTTTGGGGTCAGAAAACTCTTGGTTTTTTTTTCATTATTATTTTTAAATTTTGTGGTACTAGGGTTTGAACTCAGGGCCTACACCTTGAGCCACTCCACCAGCCTTGTTTTTTTTTTTTATGAAGGGTTTTTTGAGATAAGGTCTCAACTATTTGGCTGGGTTGGCTTCGAACTGCCATCCTCCTGATCTCTCTCTTGAGTAGCCGGGATTACAGGTGTAAACCACCAGTACCCAGCAGCTAAAACTCTTGTTTATGTTGATGCAAATCCTGTCTTCTGTAATGTCTAACCTTTAGTTCCATTCTCATATGATATGACTTCAAGATTTATAACTAAGCATACGCTAGTTTGTTAATTCATACATTCATTCCGTAACATTTCTTAAGCATCTAATATGTGCTGGGAGCACCTACTGGAGTAGATGATACCCACTCTGGTTCTCAATATGGGTTCCTGGCACTTAGAAAGGATTTGAAAACCAGCTTATGGGAGGTGGGAGAGGGAGGAGGGGGATTAAGAGCAGGGCATTGTTATCCCCTAAGAGACTGAATATACAAGTGGAAACTACCCAGACCATACACATGTACATTTTGTTTCCAGTGGTACTGGGGTTTGAATTCAGGGCCTTGCATCTGCTAGGCAGGTGTTCTACCAGTTGAGCCATGCTCCCAACCCCAGCGAGACTAGACTATATATATAAATCAGAACTCTTAATCACAACGGGCAAAACTAGCCCAGGAATCTCACTGCTAAAATCATTTTTGGGAGCCAACAATACCCTTTGTAGCAAGTGGCCCCAAGTGGCCAGGGCTTGATCAATAACTGCCAGTTACCTTCAGTTTTGCATACACTTCCAATTCAGGACCAACCAGAGAAAGCCAAATATACGCCCCTCGGTGATTACATAGGCTGCCTTGCTTCTAGTTTAGTTCACATATAATCTCCCCATCTAAAACCCACATGAAATTTTCTTTTTTTTCCACTCTAATTTTTCCTACTCCCCTGCCTCCTTTGAGTCTCTACACAACTCAAATGGTGGGGCTGATTTCCTTGGTATAACCTTTGCTTGTTCTCATTTTAATAGTCTTCATTTATTTCCACACTCCTGTTCAACCTCCTCTCGTTAGTATTGGTCTGGTTCTGTCACCAAAATCCCAAGCCTTGTTTCTATAAGGCTTTGGCTCTGCCTCCCAGATTTGTGTCACTTTTGGCACATTTGGTTAATTGCCTTCCAGGTATCACCATTGATAATAACTAGAATAAAGCGCTATGGCAATACATTAAAGATGTTCCTTCAGTGTGTCACAGCCACAGGCCATGTCTTTTGGGTGCCGCTGTTCACTTTAGTGTGCTGTTAACCAGGCCATGTACTAGTTAGGGAGATTTATAACATCTTTACCAAAGACAATAAATAAGCTCTAACACTTTGGCATCCTCCTGTTCCATTGACCTAGATAGCATATCAAGTTTCCTTATCATCAACACAATGGCTCCAATTTATTGAGCAGTTCCATGCTGCAGGGGTAGTGTCAGGCACATTTTAGTATCCCATTTGGTCCTCTTAGCAACTGCATGAGGTCATTATTATTAGGCCAATTGTAGAGCTGAACAAATGGAAACTCCAGGAGGTGAAATAACTTACTTGGGGTCATATAACTATAAGGGCTAGAAAAAAAATTCAGGTTCAATTCTGACTCAAACCAATATGTTAAAATTGCTGAACAATGAACTTAGTAAACAGCCAACAAAAATACTGCACCTGGCAAAATAGAAAATCTAGATGCAGTCTCTCTTTTCAAAAATAGTAGTGCCTGTCTGGCTAGAGGCAAAAGCCCATAGGGAGGCTATTTTTGAAGTATCACACTTGACTTGGGGCATTGTATTTTTAAAGGGACTTTAGCCAAATGGACCTTATCTAGGGAAAAAAGTGACCAGGATAGATCTTGAGATACATCATATGAGGCTTCCATGCCAGTTAGATTATATTTGCAAAGTGAGGGCTGGAAGGACATGTGAGGTAAGGAAAATTTTCATAAATAAATAAATTTCATTTGGGAATGCCCGACTGACTAAATCTTATCTTAGGAAGAGGTCAAATGATACTTTTATATAACTGCATAAATTGAGACTACTGTAGAAACAATGAAACTAGCTTTGTAAGAATGCTTCCCACTAGATAAAAGGATTTCTTATTTATGCTTCTTTTGAATAATATTATTTGCCAAATTATCACTGTAAAAATTGTAGGGAATATGCATGGCTTTATTATTGAAATGCAGTCTGTTAATATGTAATTTTTATAGGGACTTTCACCCCTCATCTATTTTAAAATGCATGTGCAAACAAAAATGATCTTTTTCCAGCAGCACAGGTAATCTTTTAACTCAATGGGGATGAATTAATCATTTATTTTCCTTCATTACATGTTTCTTAAGGAATATTCATTATTCTTTGTTGTATTTGTGGTTGAATTGCTTTTTGTTTGCTTCATTTTCATTGTGGCTTTAATGACTAGTTAGTTACCTGCATTACCAGTGCACCACTTCCTTATGAACTAAAGCATGTCTTTGGAAATTCGTTAAGTTCTGAGAAAAACCTGAGCCCTGTGCTAGCACTGAGTAGGATGACAGGATAGACTGCACAACAGTGACCTCCTGCCCACTGCACACACATTGGGTCTTCACAATTCTACCTCACTCCTTTTTCTTTTAATTGAAAGAAAAGGGAACAAGAAGAAGATCTTAAAGATACCTTAAGTCTTGGTGCCCCTTATCATTATTGGTGTCAGGTGACCACCTCAGCCCGTAGGGAAACCTGAAAGTCTTGGTGAAGCAGAGGGAGTGTAACTTGCATCAGTGTCTCACCAAATGATTGCTGTTGGAAATAGCAGCCCTGATGAAATCAGCAGCCAGGTTCAGTAAGGAGCTTGACCTGCTACATCAAAAGCATCCATCTCGGTCAGTCTCTTTGTTGCCTCTCCAACTACCCACTGGCCATCAGAACTACGCTTCTGCTGTAAGCCGACAGTGCTGGCCTCCTCCTGAGTGGCACAGCTGCTAGTGCTGGAGCCAACACTGCCTGCTCCCTCTGGCTCCTTCCTCATTGCCCTTCAGTCACTGTGACCCTGCTCTACCAGATCTCTCCTGTCACATCTTTCTTTTGGTTCACATAGTCATCATCCACATTAGTCAGGGTTCCCCAGAGAAAGAAATAGAACCAATAGAGAAGTATTCTTGAGGGACGCCAAAATCTGCAGATGCTCACGTCCCTTGTGTAATACACTGTGGTGCTTGTATGGTCTAGACACATGCTCCTGTGTACTTTTAATAACCTCTACTTTGTTAACAACACTAAATACACTGGAAGCGGTTTGTAAGTAGTTGCTACACTATATTGTTTAGGGAAAACAGTAAGGAAAAACCTGCACATGATCAACACAGATGTGATTTTTTAAGTGCATACTTTTCACCTGAGGTTGCTTGAATCCATGGATGTGAACCCCTGCAATTACACAGGACTAACTTTATACAGAGCAAGTGACTTCACAGCTGTCTATCCCCACCTCAGTGTTCCCATCTATAAACAGGAAGAGACTGGCTTAGACCTGATTTGTATAAATAAATGGGCTTCATGGAACACTTGATCCATAAAATTAGCCATGAAAAGTATTTCATGATCAACCAAGTTTGATGAGTGCTTCATCCTCTGCACTCTCTAGGATACTCAGAGCATATTATCATATTAAAGGATCCACAGTGAAGACTGTTTCTCAGTCTTAGGTAGTATGGAGAACTTTTCTCGGGGAACGACCCTGACTATCTCACTGAAATAGTATTTCATAAAACACACCTCAGAAAACACTATACTGGTTATTCTCTGATGTCATTTGCACTTCCAAGATTAAATGCTTGAGTTTCAAGATACCATGCACGAGGTCCCCATGGATCAGTTTACTCCCCTTACCCAAGTAACCTGAGGTCAGGACAGGTGGCTAAACTGGATTGTAATCACCAATATTTTGCTGTCCCCTGCTTCTGTGCCCAAGAGCAGCTCTGTTTTCATGTATACATTTTAATTCTCATCACAGGAAAGGTAGGCTAAGATTAAAATATGTACACATTTGCAGGGTTTAAATAGGCCTATTCTTGCTTGTTCTAATTAAATTAAAGTACACTATTTAAAATTTTCTCCTTTTTAAAAAACAAAATAAAATAAACAAAATTAAAATCTCCCCTCCCCACAATTGCCAGGTTCTTGTGGATCTATTGAATTCCACCTTCAACTCCAAGCTAAAAGGGTTTCTTAAAAAACTATAAATGTAACTTTTTCTAAGAACACGATTTTCATATTTTCCTTCCCAGTATTTCCTGTTTCAGCATCGTGTCCCCAGAGCCCCTTGGTTTGAATACTGATGTGCACTTTCAGCTCCCACAGGGTAGTCTTTTGTTTGCCCCTTTAGTACTGCATTTCCTTTCCCCTACTGTGTTTTGAGGCTCTCCTGAGATTAGCAAATTGGACCCCTCCTGGGTGGGAAGCCAGTGGGGATGTTCTCTTTCTTCCTACAAGACTCCCTATGACCAAGGATTCTAAGGTTGCTCCTGATGGGACAGTGGGAGGTGAGGAATACAGAAGCAAACACTCATGGGCTTCCTAGTCTTTGAAATTCAACCCAGAGATAAAGTGAGTTCCCAGAGCTCAATACTGAGCAAGAGTCGGTGCCATTTTATAACCATCATAGGTTTGGATTTGGAAAGAGGTGGGCTAGTGAAATGTTTCTTGATGAATTGTTCTCTTAGTTTTTCTTAAAGAAAAGGGTGAGTGAGAAGTCTATAAGCACCACAGCAATGTCATAAAAGGATTTTTTTCTAAATGTAATTCCTTTTTTTAACATTATTGACAGTAAGAGTGACGGGTTTAGTACTAAAAGTCCTAAGTTTCAATTCTAGCCTTGCTACTTCTTGGAAGGTCACCTCAGGTAAGTTGCTTACTGGTGTCTTGCCTTTGTCCTTTGTAAAGTAAAGTGATAGTAATATTACTTACAAGAAAGAGTTATTATGGAAATTGAATCATATTCTTCATATGCTTAGAAGACAACCTAAACTAGAGAAAATCCACAATGTTCTGAACCTGTTATTAGTTTTATCATTTCTCATGGGTTTCACCGGAAAACTACAATATAAAGCTGATGATATAAGTTGAATTTGATACTTGGAAAACTATTATAATTTTTCATGTAATTGTTAGCACACACAACTCTGATCAAGTTAAAATCTGTTTTCATGCATAGATCTTGCTGAGTAAAGTTTTATGTTATAATGAGAAAGATGAAGAAAAACCTCATATAAGTTAAATACAGTTGAAAGGAACACTAATTTAAGACAGATGATGAAGTATGGTAACATGGCCCCAAATATGAGCACGATGGAGAACAGGTGGACCAGACAGGGGACAAGAATGTGCACAAGTGTGGAGAGGAGGGGATGGAGTGGGTGCTGATGAGAAAGGAGTCCTGAGTAGGTGGGTAGTTGACCTACAGATGCAGGGAAGCTAATGAGATGCAAATGTTCATGTGAAAGAGTTTTAAGCCTTCCCTGCCCCCAAGTTTATGTCTCCACTCCACCCTCACAGAAGAACATAGGCTTCTCCAGGAGAAAAACAGGAAAGATTGCTAAGAGAGTGGGAATGAGCTTTACTTTAGCTTTTAAGAGTTGTGCTAAGCAATGTCGGAGACAAGGCTCCCTTTGTGAGCCATTCTGTCTTGACCTTGCCCACGGTTGTTTGTCCCAACTTCTCCACCTCCAGCACAAGATGGCGCCATCCCTGCTTCTCTTCCGGGAGTTTACCTTGCCGCCGGTGCGAACGTGCACCTTATCAGAAGTCCTATAGCAGAACCAGCCAATCAGCCTGCACCTCATCGTACCCCTCACTCCCTCAGCACATAAATACCCCTGTGTAAACAATAAAATTTTGCAGCTTGATCAGAACCCTTGTCTTGCTGTCTCCTTCGTGTCTCTTGTCCCTTCATTCTTCCCCTTCTAGGTTCGCTACCCATGCTGATGTGTCCTGCAGGACGGGACATCTGGCACCCAACGTGGCTGTAGCTATTCCTGTGATTGTGGGGAGAACACCGTCCTCTGGAAAGGCTTGGCGCCAAGCAGAGTTCGCGATCGCCTCGGCTAACGCAACCGAGAGACAGATCCAGGAGGAGAGTGAGGACGGCGAACGGTGAGTGACCCACCATGGGACAAGCAGTGTCGTCACATGATTTGTTTCTTTCAGGCCTCAAGGAGGCCCTCAAGACACGAGGGGCACGTGTTAGGAAAAAAGATTTGAGGTCATTTTTTTGTTACATAGGAGATTTATGTCCTTGGTTTCCTCTCAAAGGAACCATTGATGGTAAGAGATGACTCCAGGTCGGAGACTGTTTAAAAGACTATTATGAATCTTTTGGCCCCGAAAAAGTCCCTGTGACTGCCTTTTCTTATTGGAACTTGATTAATGAAATATTCAAAAGTGCTCCCTTTGATAATGGTACCTTAAGACTTGTTAAAATCGGGCAAAATGCTATGCAGACGGCTTCCCGCCCTCCTTCCAGGTGTTCTTCCGTTTCTATTGATATAGATTCTTCACAATCTAACTCAAAATCTGATAACCCTGCCCCACCCCAGGACCCAAAGGATAAAGAAATTACCCACCTCTACCCAGTCCTAAACCCTGATGATGCCTTAACTCCTGAAGAACAGGCTACCCTTGAGGAAACAGCTGCCCGTTACTGTTCAGAGCAAGACCCGTCCTTGACGGACCCCCCTTTATACACTCCTCCTGCCTTTTGTGCTCCGGCCCTGCAAGGGCCTACTGCCCCTCCAGACATTTTCTCTCCGCTTCCCTTACCTAACTTAGCCCCCTTACGCGAGTCCCTCCAACACAGACGAGAGCAAATTAAACTTTTAAAAGAATTAAGGTCTCTTGACCTTGAACTTCGCTCATTAGCTTTAGACACAGAATCTACACGTCCCAGCCCAAAACAGTCTAAAATAAAAGCTAAGCCACACCATCGGGCTGTTCTCGCCTTTCCGGTCACTCGCAGCCAAACAGAGACAGAGCTTTCCCATACGGAGAATAGGGAAAATGATGATAGGGACTCAGACTCAGACGAGGAGGAACACTACAATGCAGGAGAGGAACAAGAGGAAGCAGGACAAAAACAAGGTTCAGAGGATGAGGAGCCCACCTCTAGGCAGGATGAAACCCAAAATGCCTACAAAAAATTAAGTCTACGCTTTCTCGAAAAACTTAAAAAGGCTTGTGCTCAATATGGTCCCACTGCGCCTTATACGTTGGCTTTATTAGAAAATCAAAGCACACAATGGCTTACTCCAAATGATTGGAAATTTCTAGCCCGAGCTACTCTCAGTGCTGGAGATTTCCTGCTATGGAATGCAGATTTTAAAGAGCACTGTCGGGAAACTGCTCAAAAAAATCTGACTAAAACCTCTTCTAAATCCTGGACCTATGCCAAATTAGTGGGTAACGCGCCATATGACACCAACTCTAGACAAGCATGTCTCCCTGCGGGGCTTTTGGCGCAAATTCAAACAGCTGGCTTACATGCTTGGAGACGCCTCCCTCAAAAGGGCTCGGCTACCACCTCCTTGGCAAAAATTCGACAAGGGCCCGATGAGCCTTATAGTGACTTTGTTGCCTGGCTCAATTTAGCTGCAGAGCGCTTACTTGGTCCAAGCGAAAGCGAAAGTGCCTTTGTTAAACATCTTGCCTTTGAAAACGCCAACCCAGCTTGTCAGGATGTTCTTCGACCACATAAGACTAAAGGAGAACTTTCTGACTTTATTAGACTTTGTGCTGGGGTAGGTACGGCCCATGCCATGGGCCTAGCCATAGGTGCTGCCTTTACCAAGGCTCTCCATAACCCTGGCTCACGGACTTGCTTTAATTGTAATCAGCCTGGCCATTTTGCACGTAAATGCCCAAAGGCAATAACCCCCCAGATCGGGGCTCAAACCGAGGCTAAACCACCCACCACTCTCTGCCCTCGTTGCGGCAAGGGCCGTCACTGGGCTAATGAATGCAGGTCTAAGACTAATGCTCTTGGACAGCCTATTTTTCCCCGCTTGTCAGAAAACTCGCGGGGCCAGCCCCTGGCCCCGATATCCCCCAGGACAAACCCAGGGGCAATAAGGTTTGTCCCTTCCCAAGCCCCCAACCTTCCTCAAAACCCTTCTCCACTATCTCTTCCCTCCAAAGAGCCACCCCAGGCAGTGCAGGATTGGACCTCTGTGCCACCACCGATACAATATTAGATTCAATGCAGGGACCCCAGATAATACCCACTGGAGTTGTGGGTCCCCCTCCATCTCACATGTGTGCTCTTATTCTTGGAAGAGCCTCCACCACCTTACAGGGTGTACACAAGTCTTCCCTGGCATTGTTGATAATGATTTTACTGGAGAGATACAAATATTAGCCACAGCTATTAATGGGGTTGCAGCCATTCCAGCAGGAACAAGGCTTACACAATTACTTCTCCTCCCCCTACACTCAGGAGGCACCTCCACTGCCCAGAGCCTACCACGGGTGACTGCCTCCTTGGGGTCCTCTGATATCTACTGGGTACAACCCATCTCTCAGGAAAGGCCCTCCCTTACCCTAGTTATTGAAGGAAAAGAGTTTCAAGGAGTTTTAGATACCGGGGCCGATGCCACCATTATATCCCAACAACATTGGCCCCCGGGCTGGCCCCTCACCCCATCCTTAACTGACCTCAAAGGAATAGGACAATCAAAAAACCCCCTAGTCAGTTCTAAGGTTCTTCACTGGTCTGATAGGGAAGGCAACAAAGGAACTGTCACTCCCTTTGTTATCCCTGGTCTCCCAGTTAACTTATGGGGCCGAGATATCCTAAGCCAGATGGAAGTTATTTTGGCCAGCCCTAACTCCATAGTTACCCATCAAATGCTCCGTATGGACTTTGTCCCAGGCACAGGCCTTGGTAAACAGAGACAAGGAATAACTAAACCCATACTAGCCACACAAAAAACCAATACACAGGGGCTTGGGTATTTGGATTTTTAGTGTCGGCCCCTGACCCTCCTGTACCCCATGCAGATAAAATTATTTGGGAAACTCAAATTCCTGTGTGGGTGGATCAGTGGCCCCTTACCCAAGAAAAATTAAAGGCTGCTTCCATGTTAGTACAGGAACAGCTAGCAGCCGACCACGTAGAGCCCTCAGCCTCACCATGGAATACTCCTATTTTTGTTATCAAAAAAAAAATCAGGCAAATGGCGCCTTTTACAAGATTTGCGCGCCATCAATAGAGTCATGCGCCCCATGGGAGCACTACAGCCAGGTATTCCTACACCAGTAGCTATCCCCAAAGACCATTATAAAATGGTTATTGACTTAAAAGATTGCTTTTTCACCATCCCTTTACATCCTGAGGATAGACCCTATTTTGCCTTTAGTCTCCCTCGCATCAATTTTTAGGGTCCTATGCAGAGATTTCAATGGAAGGTACTTCCCCAAGGTATGGCCAACAGCCCTAGTCTTTGTCAAAAATATGTCGCACAGGCAGTTGAGATTTCACCCGCCATTAAGGCCTCTTCCAATGTGGCCTTTCTGTTTCATCAGCTTCAACAGCTAATCCAGACCAGACGCCACCCATTTTTCTTAGGCCATATCAGAGCACACTCTGACCTTCCCGGTCCCCTTACACAGGGAAACGCCCAAGCTGATGCAGCTACGCGCTCTATCTTTCCAATCTTTGCCAGCTCCATCCAAAGAGCCACTGAGTTACACACTCTTCACCATCTAAATTCCCAAAGCCTTCGATTGTTTTGTAAAATTACCAGACAGCAGGCACGAGAGATAGTTAAGGCATGCCCTGCCTGCACTGTCTCCCTTCCCATTCAACATTTGGGAGTCAATCCCCGAGGATTACTACCCAACCAGGTGTGGCAAATGGATGTTACTCATTTTCCCGAATTCGGAAAAACCAAATATATACATGTTACTATAGATACCTTCAGTGGCTTTATTTTTGCATCTCCACACTCTGGGGAAGCTACCAAAGATGCCCATTCTCATCTTGTTTCAGCCTTCACCGTTATGGGTAAACCTACACACATTAAGACAGATAATGGCCCTGCATATACTAGTTCTAAGTTTAAACAGTTCTGTTCTACTCTACAAATTTCCCATACTACTGGGATTCCTTATAATCCCCAGGGTCAGGGCATCATAGAACGTGCCCACCTCACTCTGAAAACTTGGCTGACCCGTCTTAAAGCCTCTACCCTTGCCTTTACCACTCCCAGAGATCGCCTAAACCATACATTATTTACCCTCAACTTTCTCACCCTAGACAGCGACGGCCACTCGGCCGCGGACAGACACTGGCACCCCTTGTCTAACACTGAACGCCCACCCATCATGTGGCGCGATCCTCTTACGTATAAATGGAAAGGCCCAGATCTTGTCCTCATTTGGGGCCGAGGCTCAGCTTGTGTTTTGGATCAAGAACAGGCTGCCCCTAGATGGTTACCAGAATGCCTAATAAAACAGGTTAATGACTTAACAAAACCCAGGGAGAAAGACCCTCTCCCTGAGGATGCATTATCTTCTCTTACAGATGCTGTTCACACGCTGGATGAAGATTCTACTTGCGACACTCCTGCTAAACAGGTTTGCTGATGGAGGATTTCAGGACCCTGGCTTAGCTGCTCAAGAGCTTTTTGGTGCCCCCTGTGAATGCAGGGGAGGACACTTGTCCACAGCCCCCACCAGCTATGCCCTGACCGTGGATTGCATAACTAAGGTGGCTTATCAGCGTACAGAGCAAAACTCATACACTGGGGGATTTTGGCAGCCTTCTTGGGTATGTGTTAATAAACCAAAAGTCTCCACCGCTTCAAAAGAAATTAAAAATTGTTCAGCTACCTGTCACCACACTTCGGCAGTGCATAGCTCTTGCTATGCCCAAGCCTCTCTCTGCCGCGGCAAAAATGGACAACAGTTTTTTGAGGCCATTCTTATTGCTGGCTCTGAACAAGGGGTCATAGGGGGAGGTAGCGCCGACTCTGTCGTGCAGATACCCGGCTTTCTCGGCCAAACCCAATATACCATTCACCTCTCCGGCAAATTGGCTGGATGTGAGGGCAGCGCTGGCAAACCCTCCTGCTGGCCCCTTAAGGCCCCTACAGGGGTCTCTGACAGTGGAGGACCCACGGATGCTGTCAAACATCTTCAAGTGATTGAGCTTTTAAAACCCCAAATCCCTGAACTCACATATCACCCCTTAATGTTGCCTAAATCTCAGATTCCAGATTTAGATCCCAATACATTAGATATTTTGGGAAGTACCTTCTCCTTGCTTAACACTTCCAACCCCACCCTTGTTAAGGATTGCTGGCTTTGCATGACCACAGGAGCAGTAATGCCCATGGCAATACCTGTCAACTCCACCATAAATAATCAGGATACCTGCCAATCTGGACTTCCCTTTAAAGTACAGCCTATGGATGCATCTACAGTATGCCTTCAAGGCAGGATGCAAAATAATTCTTATGATATTGACGTTGGGGTTAGTTCTTTTGGAAATTGCTCATCAGTTCTAAATTATTCCTCACCCACCCCAGTTCTTTGTCCCCGCAACGGTACAGTTTTTTTGTGTGGAGGAAACTCAGCCTTCCCCAGGCTTCCAGCAAATTGGACTGGTGGCTGTGTTGTTGCCTTATTACTCCCAGACATTACTGTTATTTCAGGAGATGAACCTTTGCCCATTCCTAGCTTAGACACCTTAATTAAAAGACATAAATGGGCAATACAAGCCTTGCCGCTCCTTGCCAGCCTTGGAATAACAGCAGCTATAGGCACAGGTACAGCTGGCTTAGGCACGGCTATACACTCTTACCGTTGCCTATCTCAACAACTTATAAATGATGTACAAACTCTATCTGGAACCATTAAGGATTTACAGGACCAAATAGACTCCCTGGCAGAAGTAGTCCTTCAGAACAGGCGAGGCTTAGACCTGCTAACAGCCAACCAGGGAGGTATCTGCTTGGCCTTAGGAGAAAGATGCTGCTTTTATGCCAATAAATCAGGCATAGTACGCACCAAAATTAAACAGCTTCAAGAAGATTTAGAAAAGAGACGAAGGGAGCTATTTGAAAACCCCCTCTGGACTGGACTTAATGGAATTCTACCCTACCTTCTTCCACTATTAGGCCCCTTGCTAGGTCTACTTTTAATTGTGATCATAGGGCCCTGCATTATAAACAGGCTGATACAATTCATTAAAGAACAAATTAACACCTTAGCCTCTAAGCCTATACAGGTCCATTATCATCGTCTGGATATGGAAGACCGTGCTCCTGAGACCCTCCTTTCAATAAGAACTCGCTAAATGCTCCATCTGGGTTTCCAAATTTTCTCTCTGCCACCCCCTCTTCTTATATAACATTCTTGACCATTCATCGTCCATTGGGCCCTCCTCCACTGGGCCCCTCTGCTTGGGGGAGGCAGCACCCAGGGAGAGTGATCATAAAGGCTTTTCTAAACGAGGGTGCAGGTAAGACTGCAGGAGGGTGGATCCTAGGATCCCCAGACCCAAGACCTCTGTATGACATGCCCTGGTGCATGGCGGTTGGCATGCTACTAAAAAATCCGCCTCCTCAAAAAACATGCCGAGGAGATTCTCTTGAGAACTTAGCAAGGACGCTTGCTTACAAAGCAAAATGATCTCCACCCTGAGGAACTGGGCCTCTGTCATCCCTTCTCAATAAGCCGACATATTCTGGTCATGTTTGTATAATAAGGGGGAAATGTCGGAGACAAGGCTCCCTTTGTGAGCCATTCTGTCTTGACCTTGCCCACGGTTGTTTGTCCCAACTTCTCCACCTCCAGCACAAGATGGCGCCGTCCCTGCTTCTCTTCCGGGAGTTTACCTTGCTGCCGGCGCGAACGTGCACCCTATCAGAAGTCCTATAGCAGAACCAGCCAACCAGCCTGCACCTCGTCGTACCCCTCACTCCCTCAGCACATAAATACCCCTGTGTGAACAATAAAATTTTGCAGCTTGATCAGAACCCTTGTCTTGCTGTCTCCTTCGTGTCTCTTGTCCCTTCATTCTTCCCCTTCTAGGTTCGCTACCCACGCTGATGTGTCCTGCAGGACGGGACAAAGCAGCAGAAAAATGTGAAAATGGTGAGTTCTGTTGATGTATATGGGAGTCCCAAATTGCTAGGAATGAAATGAAAGATGAAGAGTTCACCAACTTACCTGTCAATGTAAGATTATAAGAATCATATCTAGATGCTTAGTTTCAAAATAAGTTAGAGCTTGTTTTGTTATTTTGTAGAAGAGAAAGGCAACAATGGATTATGTTTTGGTTTTATTTTTCCAATATTGCCTTCCAAGGAAGGTAGAGATAATATCATAATAACTATCTAATGGAGAGTTATTATGATAAGTGAAAAAAAAAAACAAATAGCACAGTGCTTGGCACATAAATTGTAGAGTTTAGAAAAGATTCTTTTGCCTGCCTTGTCCCAATTCTCTGACCTTCAAGGAGTAACCTAATATTAAATTTACAACCAACAGAAGAACACAGATTTCTACAAAAGAAGTCCATATGGGAAGCCCCATATAGCTTGAAATTACTGGTGGCTTAAATCTCTCCTACCAATGTATATGTGTGGCCTTTATGCAGCCAGCCCAAGGTTGCTCTCCCCGTGGATAGGCTGGCGAGGATGGCTCTCTGCCTGCCTTCTCTTTAAAAGGGTGTTGGGCGTGCTCAGCACTTTTCCAGGGTTTTCCCATCAGTGAATTTATGGTGAGTCATAAAATAAGTTAATTTTTAAATTCCTGCCTCACATTTACTCCACACCCATATTAATCCATTTGGGTTTTTAAAAGTTCAACTTTGTTTATATATTCAAGTTGAAGAAAGAAACCTAAAACATCTACTCTGTTTATTTTTCCTCTCATTGTGTGACTTAGACATGACTAGGTCAGAGTGACATCTCTTCTTGAAGGGTCTCTAGGGATAAGTTCCATGCAATGGCATAAGGGAGAAGCTGCAATTCTCCAATTACTGCTGAGAATAGCATTAGGGCAATCACCTGGAGCCAATAGGTCCTTAGGAAAGGAGCTGAAGTGGGTGTGGAATAGAGAAATGGGCCACAGTGCTTTCTGACTTTGCTACTGTTGGGAATGCGTGAGAGGGAAAGATCAAAGGATGACTGTGAGTCTTCAGTTGCCTAAGAGGAGACCATTTCAACTTGCCTTTACTCTGAATTTACTTGGCTTAAAGTTGGGAAATTTTCATGCTTCACAATGATGATCCATTTCAAAAGGTAATAATATCAAAATAACCAAATAGGTGAAGAATCAACATTTTCAACATTTACTTCCTTTTTACCAAAACAAAGAACATTCACTAAAAAGGTAATAATCTTCAAGAAGATAAACCAATACGAATGTATGTAAGTCTGTATAAGGGGAGTAAAAGGAAATACAGATAACTTGCTTTAAAAATTTGGGAGAAAGTGTCATCAAAGCTTACTCATTGAAACCTCATGCAAATAGAATCCACAAAACTGTAGACGCTATCAATAACAGTTAATAAAAAAGGCAGTAAAATTTGGTGGTGGGGAAGTACATTTTCTAAAGATAAATAAGCATAAGATGCACATGTTAGCAACTACTTAGCAGCAGAATTTACATATAATCCATATTTTTACAGAACAAAGTTTATGTATTCATTATAGAAGATCCAACTAAAAATTACTGGGCAGATGTTTATTAATTAGCTCTTTGTAAGTATGAAGAAGACAAAGGATGAACTGAGATATAAGTTAGAATAGTTTCCCCTAAATACTCAAAAGAAGCTTTATACTATTATTATCTTATTTCTAAAGTAAGCCAATGTTGTTATAATCAATATTTTTATAGGCATGCTTAAAAGTCCATCAGACATGAAACATATGGAATAAAAATATATATTTTTCTTCTCAAAATTACTAGGCTTAAAAGATGCAAATATTGAGAACTGAGAGTGGTGGCTCATGCCTGTTATCCCAGCTACTTGGGAGGCAGGGATCAGGAGGACAGTAGTTCAGGTTGTCAGGGCATCCTTTTATCCAATGTGATGTTGTCTTTCTTTACAGAATCACAGCCAGAGATCTACCTGTACCTCAATGCTGTCTTCCCCATAAGAGATAAACTGAAGCCCAGGTAAGTCACTGGGTGATTTCAATGTCAGTGATCTCAATGTCAAGAGCTGTGCTAACATGGTTGTAGTATGCACACTGATTGCTCAGACTTCCTAAATTTTCACCCCTGATGGGCAAATAGAAAGATGGTGATTTTTGTAATCCTGTACAGATCATTTCTGCAAGAATAAACATGAAAATTATAAGACTGTCTAAATGTATTTTGAAGAGATTTAAAACTAATCATTTGCAAAGAGTAAGATGATAACATCTTCATTTTAAGATTTATTAAAGGAATAACTTAAATGAATCCATCCTATGTTGGATTTGTGTATTTTCCTGTCTCATGGATTATGTGATAGTATCCTGAGATTTATGCTTGAGTAACATAAATTGCATGCCAACCTGCTCTGAAGACTTCCAGAGTAGCATCTGAATTACAAAAGCATCAAAGCAATGGCAGTCATTTTGTTATTGGGTTAGTGAAATGATTCTGAAAAGGAAAGGTTTGCATTTCACATTTAATCAGGCAAACTCTTAAAATTACACAGTTAAAAACAATAGATGCTGAGGTTGGGAATGTAGCTTAGTCATAGGGAGCATGCTTTACATGCACAGGTCCTGAATTTGATCCTTGGCACTGCAAAAAATAAAATCAAAGTAAAAAGTGCTAAACTAAAAGGTTTGAGGTTGCTGGAGGCAAAAGATTTGATGCCTACAGAACTTTGAGTTTAGACAACGTGGAAAGATTACCTGTCCTAGGGATCGCCAGTCCAAACCAGCACTGCCGATATACACGTGCTGTTTGTCCACAATCCAGAAGGAGGACTGCAGCCGGCCCTTGTTGTAGGCGGTCATGTTCATGTACGTCACCTCAGCTCCTAGGAGGTCAAGGAGATCCCAGTCAGCCTTTGCTTTCAGGCTCTGCCCAGGCAATCAGCAACCTACCAATAGCAATACCCAGGATCTGCCATTGGTCATAACTACGATTTAGGGAAGTCATATATTTACATGAGGTTGGTGCTCAAATTGAGATGTTACTTTGGTCCCAAAAAGAAGAATACCAAAGAACAAAAAAAATTTCATGTGTATATGCAGAGTAGGCTCTGTACCTACTGACAAGGCCATGGCTTCTCAAGTCACCCAGATCTGCATGAAAATACACCAGCATTGGTCTTCTGATGGCAAGACAGGCACATTTATTTTAGAATAATTTTAACACATTTTTGCAGTTGATAAAAGGACCAGTCTTGATCAGAATCACAATTCTCCCCAATAAGAAACTGGCCTTCAGTATACAAGCAATATTATGAAAAACAGTTCATGCTAAGGGGAGGTCACTTATAGGAGACAAAGAGTAAAAGCAATGTGTGAAGAAGGTGAGTGTGGTTGATGTGCTTTCTATACAAGAATATATACAGAATTTTTAAACCTTTTGAAACCACCATAAGAAGAGGACTAAGGTAGAAAGAGAAAAATAGAGGGGATGAATCAATTCGGGTTATAATACATATATACATGGAAATGTCACAATGAAAACCCCTGTATAGCTATCTTAAACAAACAAAAGTGTCTTTTTTCAAAAACAGAGAACAGAAAGGTAAAACAGTTCCTGTCTGGGGGTTGATGCCAGTGGGAGGGGAGAGGATATAAGGAAAGGATGGAGGAGGATGAATAGGATGAAAATATTATGTACTTATGTACGAAAATTGAAAAAATGAGACATGTAGAAACTATTCCAGGAATGGGGGAGAGGGGATAAAGGAGGATGATGGAGGGGGAGAATTCAACTATAATATATTATTAAGACCTTTTGTAAATGTCATGATGTGCCCCCAGTACAACAATAATAAAAAAAATCAAGAAAAAAGAAATTGGCCTTCTTATACTTTCTACACTTTATTTCTTCCTTTTACTCTTTTGCTTGCTTTTACTTGTTCATTTTTCCTTTTCATTATTTAATTTGGATTTGGTCTCTTCTTTCCTCTCTTTTTTCAATAGTTCTTAATTTAAAGCAATGATTATTCAAGTCTTATTGAAATGCAACATTAAACATTTAACTAAGTCATTCACACTATTATTAAAACTAAAAATACATTATAAAAGCTGAATTTGACCAATTGTTCTAATCAGAATGTGGTAGAAACCACTGTCTAGCCCTTAAGTATTGCTGCCCGAAATGGAATTTCAGCCTCTCGAAAGGAGCATTTGTCCGTCAGTGCAAGGCCAGTTAAATACATTCCTGCTAAAGTTCCATTCTCTTTAAAAGAACAGATTTTTATGCATACATTTAATGACCTAAGCTGTTCTGCCTTCAGATATTCAATATTAATGAAGAAAATTTATTCTGGTGGCACACTTCATTGTTAGAATATTCATTACCGGGAATACGTAACATTGTATGCATAAGGATACATGCCAAGATATTAGAAATGAGGGAGAGTGATTTATAACATGAACTTAACCTCTGCTCCTTGGGAAAACATATTAATACATATGGGCTCTGTGTGAGAGTTGGATGAAAAGAGAGTTTGTGAGATTGAGGGAGAATCTGATGGGACACAGTACCCAGGCAGGTTTTCTGAGAGTGGAATGGTCTCTTTGTTCTAGGAGCAACAGGCATATGTGCCTCAGTCTCCAGTCATGATCACATAGGAACACCTAAGGAAAAGTGATAGATCCTGGGGGTGGACATGCTGGGTGTAGCAGAATTTGAATGTCCAAAGCAGGAGGTTACCTCCATGGAAATCATGGAGAGACCTGAGTCTGCATTGGAGGTTCACAGGCTCCAAAGGCACTCTTAACATGGGCAATCAACAACATATATCCTGGGATACAGTCTTAGTTTCCAAAGGCAGCCATGGTAGAGCAACATAAACTACATGACCTTGAACAGCTCAAACTTATTCTGTCTCAGTTCTGGAAGAAAGCAGTCCAAAATTGCGGGCTAAGGTTATAGCTCAAAAGTAGAGTGTTGACTATCATGCATGCAGCCCTGGATTGTTCACTCCCCAGCATCATCAAAACAAAACCAAATAAAAGTCCAAAATTGACGTGTCAGGAGCCGTGCTTCCTCTGAAACCTGTGAGAATCATTCCTGACCCTTCTTGGATTTTTGAGGCCATCAATCATTGGTGTCCACGGTTTGCAGCTGCAGCACAACTTCTAGTCACACAGCATCTTCTCCTTTGGTTTTCTTACCAGGACACTAGTCATGTTGGATGAAGGTCCCACTCCATTGCAATGTCATCCTAACTAATTAAGTCTGCCAAAACACAATGTCCAACCAAGGTAACATTCTATGGTATTGGGCCTTAGAGCTTAGACATATCCCTTTGGGGGACACAATTCAATTTTCACTGCCCATGCTTTTCAATAACAATAAAATGGCCAGTACTGAAGGAAGGACCTTCTCTTGTCTCTGCCAGGAACAGAATGAAGGTGACTTGGGTGTTCATCTATCAGCCAAATCCTTCATCGACTCCATTCAAATTCTTCTTATTCTGCCTAGAAACTACCTGAACTCTCTAAGATATTGACTCCCTCACTTCCTGGTTTGGGACACCATGTCTGAAACTTGGTCCCAATTGTTGTTACTATCTTGCATTGCCCATTTATTAGTTCTCACACTTGCAGTCTGTTTTTGCTAGGTCCCCTGCAGCCCCAGCCCACTGGCCCTCAGAGGCAGCCTTGAGCTTACCTGAGCCTTTTTGACCTCTTCATCCCATTCTGCATTTACATTGCCCTATGATTAGCATCCAGTTGAGCTTAAAGAGTTGAGATCTCTAACTACAGCCTCTGTAGGTACGTATTGATGCCTAAGATTGTTTTACAAAGGAACACTACCTTTCCTTTGGCAAAACTGAATTGAGTAATATATACCAGAACACTATGCTGTATGAAAGGAGGGATAAAAGTCCATTTGGGCTGCTGAACAGAATACCATAAAGTGAATAGGTTAAAAACAACAGAAATTTTGTTCTCACAGTTCTGGAGGTTGGGAAGTCCAAGATCAAAGCACTGGTAGATTCAGTATCTAGTGAGGATGTGCGTCTGGTTCATAGATGGCACAGTCTTACTGTGTCCTCACATGGTAGAAGGAGTAGGGAGTTGCTCTGGAACCTCTTTCTTTCTTAAAGACAGGGTTTCTTTACATGGCCTAGACTGGCCTGGAACTCTCTGTGCAGCCTGGGTGATCCTTGAAGTCTTCATTCCCCTGCCTCAGCGTCCAGAGTACTGGGATTACAGGATTGAGTCACCATGCTTGGCTTGGTCTCTCCGTACAAGTGCATAATCTTATTCAATCCTATTCATGAGGGCCCCACTCTCATGACCTAATCACTTCTTAAAGCCCTCACCTTCTAACGCCATCATCTTGGGGGTTAGGATTTCAACATACAGACTTTGGGTGGACACTCACATTCAGACTGTAGCAGTGTAATCTTTAAAATGATCAACATGTGCTCCATTCTGAGAGATATCAGGAAGGGGAGTACCTGTCACTGCACTAAGGAAATCCAAGTGAAGACTGAGAGCAGGAAAGACAGTGAATACTTCACAGTTGTGTCCATGGACAGAGATACCTGGACAAAACTGAGCAGACCCAGGCATAGAAACCAATAGTAATTCCCATTCATTGAGCACCTCTATGTGCCCAGAGCAAGAGAGCTGTGTGACAATATCCCAGAAGGTACAGCTCATTTTCCTACTTCGGGATATACTTGTGTGCTATGTAATGACAAATTTGCCTATGACACATTTCTCAGATCATATCCCCATCATCATCAACCCATGACTGTATAATAAACTACTTCATGTGATGGAAGAAAATTCATTGAAAATATTTGATGATGTATCTTGAAAAATATTTTCCAGCATATGGTTTGTGGAAGAGCATTTTGCCATTAAGAATTATCTGAGTGTCGTTTTTCTATTTATTCTCCATCTGTCTCAGAAGATATATGCTTTTATCTTAATTCATACCTGGATAGATATACAGTTAACCATTCCCTCAGTTTATCACAAGCATATTATTCAATATTTTACTTAAGGGAATTTATATGTGATAGAACAATAATGTCACCATTTTGTGAATCAGCCAAAATGGCAGCCCTGCCCTTAAACAAATTCCCACACTCTAAGACAGCCCCACCCCTACCAGAGACTACTGCACCTTTACTAACTTCCTTACCCTCCCCCTTCTATAAAAGCCACTGCTTGCCCAGGCTCGGGGCTGTGCCATCTTTTACCTGGCCAGCCTGGCAGTTTGGGCCTGTTGTTAAACTTTGTTCTATGGACGTGAGTTTTCTTTGAGAGCGGCATTTTTCCTAACATTTGGTGCCAAAACCTAGGATCTGGTTGAGTTCCCGGCACTGACCTTGCTCTCCCGGCTTTCCTCCGGGATCTGAGCTGCTTTTCCGGGACCCCCGATCCTAGAAAACGCCACTCTCTCTCTAGCTCACGGGGAAGTTCCTCCACCCCAGTGCACCTCCAACCACCATCCACCACCGGCCAATCTTCCCTTAAGGTCCTCTCTCCCTCAGTGAATCCTCCTCACACGCAGAGCTGTGGTCTCTCTCTCATTTCCTCAAAAACCCTAGTGCTGGGTTGCAGCTTGCTCTCGTCCCGGGAGCTGGGTTCCCCACTTGGGACTGTGGACACCCCGGTAGTGAAGACGTTCCTTCTGGGGGTTGTTTTCCACATTTCTGTCTCTCTTTCCTGAGGACCTGATATATCGGGGATACCCGCTATATCTCTCCTCAGGTCAGGCCTTCACCATAGGAGTTGGACCATCCCAAATTCCCTCAGACTCCCCAATGGGATGTCTCCTGGCCAAACTTGGGCTCCTCTACCTAATGCCTGATCTTAAGCCACAAAAGCTCATTTTTCTCTGTAATCAGGCTTGGCCCCAATATCCATTGGACAATGCCTCCAAATGGCCACTTAATGGCACTTTCAATCCCAATATTTTAAGGGATCTATGCAATCTCTGTGAGTGTGCTGGTAAATGGAAGGAACTTTCCTACATCCAATCCTTTCCCTATCTCTGCATCAAACCCTCCTCTGTACTTTCTGTTCCCCTGTGCAGATTCTATTAACCTGTAAACCAGTTTCTAAATCAGCGAATTCCTCTCCCAAACCTCCTCCTTCCCCATGTAAGTAGACTTCTTGCACTGCTTCCCATACCTATCTCCTCCTATCTTCCTGAAAAACTTTCCCCGTCATGGAGTTAAGCAAGCCACTCCTTGCCAATTCTGGCCTCAATGAGGTTCCAGCTCTGGGAGAGCTCATGCTCCCTTCCTCTGTGGTGAGACAAAGCCTCAGATTTATTCGGCGATCGGAGAGTGGGGGTTTCGTTTTGCTGAAAACATGCCAGTACCAACCAATGGGAGCAACCTAGAGACACAGGTGATGGCTAATCCCTTAAGCGTGTGTCATGCCTCCAGGCTCTGCCTTCCCCTCCCTTACCTAAGATGTCAGCACACCTTTTCTGCCTCCTCCATGGTCTCACCATGTGTCCTTTGTCTCTGTCTGCCTTCCCCTCCCTGGGCTTACAGGGACCTTTTCTCCCATGAAAAACTTGTAGCATGGTACCTTATGACTTAAGTTATTCCAACTAGTTTGCCAGGCCTCTCAGTCTAATGTAACTTTAAGTCAGCTGCTTTACCAAACTGCTTACAAAAACCTGCAGCTGCCACGCTCACGCTGCAACTCCGCCCCCACAAGGGGAGGAGGGAAAGCAAACAGGCGCACCTGTGCACAGGATGCTGGCTCCTGGACACAGCAAAAATGCTAAGAAAATCCATAGACAGGACCCAGTACATCCTGGGCCACCAGCCACACATGGTGATGGCTGTGGCCCACCACCACTTTCCCTAGAATGGGTGTGCACAGAGTGCACAGGAAGGGGGGAGGGGCGACAGGCCGCAGGATCAGGCCTAGGCAGTCAGGGTCATTTGTCACAGGTGTGTGTGGAGGGAGTGGCACCTTGCACAAGTCCTGCTCCTAGCCCCACCTCACACCTCAGGGCATCAGACCCAGCCCTTGCAAGCCAATTATTAGCTCAAGGTTATGGTTCCAGAAATAACAAAATAGACATTACTGTGGTCTCTAAACTTCTCATTTAGAATTTTCTATACCTTTGGCCTCAGCATAAATTTTTCCCTCCAAATATTAACACTAGTTGTCCCGTATGGCACTGTTATTGGCCTGAAATGCCCTCTGAATGCCCTTCTCTAACTTTACAAATGATTTCTTTGTTAAAAAGGTAGCCTTTATTAAAGAGGCTGCCTGCTGTTAGCTAAAAGACAGGATCCTAACGTTTTGTTCTTTCTGGATGGGACCTGCATCTTCCAGTCTTCTGGCTGGTAGATGTTGGAAGCTTTGTACTGAGGCCTGGCCTCAGTATGCCTTGGGTGACCAAGAGAAGTGGCCTTCACAGGGTTCCTTAAATTACAATACCATACTCCAATTAGACCTTTTCTATAAAAGTAAAAAAAAAAAAAAAAGTAAACTGAGGTCCCCTATACAAATTTCTATCTTCTAAGTCACTCCAATACTCAGAACCTCTTAATGAGTGCTTCCTTCTTCAACAGGCAATGGTAGGAAGAGGACAAATCATATGTCCCCTTCCAGTTATCAGATCTAAGGGAAATTTAAAAACATCTAAACAGCTGTACTGATGCCCAAATACATCCAAGCCTTTCTCTCTGCGATCCAAACCTTTCAACTGATATAAAAGGGTATTATGCTTCTACTAGACCAGACTCTTATCTCATTAGAAAACAATGGGTTTGGGCCCAGGCCATTCAGGTTGGAAGTGATTATGTGGTTCAAGCAGTAGAGTGCAGCTTTACAGGCATAAAGTCCTGAGTTCAAGCCCAGTAAAGCCAAAGTAAAAAATAATAATAATATTTGGGGCTGTGGAAGTAGCTCAATGGGAGAATGTCTGCCCAGCATGTGCAAAGCCCTGGGTTCAATTCCCCAGCATTACTAAAAAAATAAAGAAAGAAAGAAAGAAAAAATGGTAAAGAAGATAAGTGGCATTAATGTCACTTCAGCCATCTCATAGTAGAAAAACGTAGTTTAACCTAGACCAGATCCCTCATTCTTCAAGCAAGGAAACTGAGGCCCAGAACAGTTCAGAGATTGTGCTCCAGAGTGTCAGGTGTCAATGTAAAATAACAACTTTACTTTACAGCAACAACTTATCAGAAAGCATACCACAGTGGACTCAGAGTCACAGGTGAGAGAGGTTCTCCTCAAAGATAAATTTCTAACAGTCAGCCCCAGATACTCATAAAAAATTCAGACTGTGGCTGAAGAGAAAAGTCATTGAACCAAGTAAAACAGCTAGCCATGTCTGTATTTATGGCTACGTCTGTATGTCCAGGACCTTACTAACAGGAGAGAAAAAGGTAAGAGACACCATGGCCTCATTGCTGCTCTCAGAGAGGGCCCCACCCACCTGGGGCCTGCATCCTGAACTTGCTATCATGGTGGGCAGGAGGGGCACTTCTGCAGAGAATGCTTAAAGGGGGACAGCCCTGGAGACAGCCCCGCCCCCAACTGGGACCCTGCCCTCTGCAAGGGTAACCACTGGAGGTCTAAGTGCCCCTGTCACCAGATGGAAGGTGAGGTGCTTCTTCCTATGGATTGATGGGTCCAAGCCTCCTGGCCACACTCCACTTCTTGGCATCAATGTTGAGGAACCATAATGGCAGAAAAACAAAAGGCCATTTTCCTCCTAGATAGTGGAGCCCATTTCTCTGTTTTACCTTTTTCTCCTGGTCCCTGGTCCAATGACAAAAGTTATCGTTCGGGGCAACTCTGGCCAGTCCCTAGAGCGCTAGTTTACCTGACCTCTGGCCTGCTCTTGGGGAGACCTCCTCTTCTGTCACTTTTTCCCCATAGTACCAGTGTCCCTGCTGGGATGGGATTTACTATCTCAATTAAAGCTCAAATTCTCCTCCCCACAGGCAGCTATCTCTGCTACCCCCTCCTTCAGGAACAAATAGATTCCACAGTGTGGACTGATGAGATGAGTGTAGTGTGATCGAGGATGGCCCTCCCTATTCAAATAAAGCTAAAAAATCCCTCACAGTTTCCACACCCAAAACAATGTCCCCTCAAGCCTGAGGGACAATGAAGCCTTATGCCTATTCCTAAAAACAACAAGGGCTACTAATGAGTTACTTCAGCTCCTATAATAAATTTAAAATTCTTATAAAAGTTAATTTTAAAATACAAGTTATAAAGTAAACAACTGGAAAGGACATAGATAGGTAATAAATGTATTTTTTTGAGATGTTAAAGGAAAAAGGAATTTTTTTTGGATGAGAAGGGATTTTTAAAAAAGGGTTTATCCTAAAGATTGTTTCAAATAGGAGGGATAAAAACAAGCCATCAAAGGGTTTAGTATGTTATATAAAGGTCTAAGTAAATTTTAAGAGTGCCTAATAAAAAACTTCAGTGTGTGATAAAGTTAAATTTGAATATAATCTAAGAGTTGCCTAAAAGATTTTTAGAGTCATGTCAAACTAAAATCAAATCCTCTATGTCTGTAAAATAACAAGGTTATCTTAATATTGTTCTGCTCTGAGTAACATCTACAAAAAACATTACAGAGAAAGATTTTATCAAAGAAATTATTTGTGTTTTCTGCTGATCTTGTCAAGCTTTAAGTACTACCAAATCAGAGTTCATTTATATATTTGCTTATGTGTCTTAAATGACCACCTTGTAACAGTGTTATATTATACTTAATCTAAATATGGTACAAACATTTAAAAGGTTAAAAGTGTCAATTTATATAAAATAATGAACTAAAGCTCTCTTTTATCCAAGAGTGTTACATTTAAATCCTGACAGCCCCTGCCTCCCACAGGTCACCTACCTAGGTGTGGCCTTAAAGGGACAGACTCACTCCCTGAGTCATAAATGCATCAACCCAATCTTCTGTTTCCCAACCCCCATATCATAAGACAGCTTACAGCTTTCCTGGCAGTTATAGGATTTTGCAGAATTTAGATCCCTAGGTATGTAGTCCCTGAACAGACATCTTTTTTTGCTCCTCCTAATATTCCTATTTGGGTCTTAGATAATGTATGGCCACCCATTTCTCTCTCTGTAGTTGGAGGACTCTTGAAATTATCTAGGGAACAACATTTCACAGTGGTTCTCCTGGCCAATGCCCATCCTAATGCCTATGTTTCTTGCTCTCCTATCTTAAGCTTCCTCCCTTGTATCATACTGCATTTCTGTTATTGCTAATAAAAAATTTAACCAGTTGTGCCTCCAGGGATACCAACCTCTCCAAAACCACCCTGAAAACCACTGTGAAGGCCCCATCCAGGACACCACAGGAGCCTGAGGATCCTGCCCCATACAACACTCCCTGCCAGCAGGAAGCAGTTAAAGAGATCAATGCTTTGCCCCAATTCCTGATCCTCAGCCCCTACCCCCATGAAAAAATGGGGGAATGATAGAACAATAATGTCACCATTTTGTGAATCAGCCAAAATGGCAGCTCCGCCCTTAAACAAATTCCTGTGCTCTAAGACAGCCCCACCCTTACCAGAGACTACTGCACCTGTACTAACTTCCTTACCCTCTCCCTTCTATAAAAGCCACTGCTCGCCCAGGCTCTGGGCTGCACCATCTTCTTCCCTGGCCAGCCTGGCAGTTTGGGCCTGCTGTTAAACTTTGCTCTATGGACGTGAGTTTTCTCGTGAGCTTTCTTTGAGAGTGGTGTTTTTTCCTAACAATATGTACATAAACTTTCAGGATATCTTTGTTGATTGCTTTTAGAACTTATTCTCATACTGTTGATTTTTTGGATACATATTAGAAAGATGAGTAAAATCCAACCTTTTCTGACTATAAAATATAATTTAACTACAAAATGTCCTTAGTATACCACTTATTGCAGTAGGAGTAGCATATACATACATTTCTGCTAAGTTGTTCCTTAAATATTATAGATTTACAAGATTACAATATCTTTAAATCTGGCTTGATTCAAATAAATACCTTTTATAACTTTGAAAGTATAGTTAGTTAAATGTTATTAACAATTTTCATTTGTAGAGATTTCAGTTTTAGCAAGAAAAACACTACCATGTGTGCTCCCCTGTGTGCTGCCTGTGACAGAGGCCCCAGGACGTCACTAGGAGATGTGCACATCAGCCCCACACACTGCCTCAGGACCACGGCAGCAACCACTGTGGTTGCTGAGTCCAGATTTTTACAGAGCCTCCTGTTTTCAGCAGACGCTCTGCTTGTTTAACTGACAAGTGATGGAGTAATGCTTTTTTGATGTTAAAGAGATAAATCATTAGTGTATACTTGTTTTTATATTGCTTTATAAAATTCTTTCAAGATAGCTAAGCAGTCTGAATTAAATGTTAGATAAGCATACAAAAAACAAAGGCTCAGAATTGCAAATGTAAAGTTACAATTGTCTGCCTAGGGGGTGTGAAGAGGCAGGTTCTCACACAAGGTAAAACAGTGTGATCAATCTCCAGGCCTTCTGGCTTGGAAGAAAAAGATTAAAAATCTTGAAATTCTGGATCATTTGTTATAAGTCCTTTGAGTTTTAATACATATGCTTGGTTGAAATTTAATAAAGAATGTTCCTGGTTTTGGAGAAGTTTTGTTTCTTTACTAAATTATTCTCACCATATTAGTCAAAACACTGTGTTTTATTTTGTGCATACATCATATTAGTGGAAACAATGCTTCATTGACATTTAATAGAAAAAATGAAAATATTAACTAAAAATTATTAAATAGCAAGCTATTAAAAAGTAAGCCAGGTGTGTTGGTGCACACCTGTAATTCCTGCTTTACTTGAGCCACTCTGCCAGCACCTTTTATATGCATATTTTTAATATTTGACTAAAAATATTCAGTTTTGGCCTAAAAGCTCATGGAATTTTAGTAATTAGCCAGTTACACCAGTTACAAGGTTAAATGATTTAAAATTTGATGATCTTAAATAAACATCCTGTCAAAATACACACCATAATGACACAAAAGGAAGTAAGCTAGTACACTGTGATTGCAAAGTGAAAAATAAAGTTCCATATCCCCATGGATCCTCATGATGCAAATCAAACAGATTCTAGCGCCACATTTATTTCCAGAAAGTTGCCTATTGAAGGCATATTGTCAGAAGCTTTGATAAACTTTCTAACATTTAAACATCTGAAATAAATATCTGTAACATATGAATAAGTTATTAAGCACAATAATATAACGAGCACACTTGTGAACGAACCTTCCGCCTGACTCAATGCTAAAATTACCTCACCAATATGAAAAAAGCAGCGCTTGTCAGTCGGGGTTGGTGCACCGTCCACCATGCCCTGCCCCAGGGGCATGTGATGAGGTCTGGAGACATTTTTTGTTTGAGATACCCATCAGGGGAACGGCAGTAGCGTTTGGTGGGTAGAGGTCAGGGAGGCTGCCGTGCACAGAACAGATTCAACAGAAAAGATAGCTAGCCCCAGTGCTGACAGTCCCCAGGATCCTCAAAACCGTGCTGAAGTTGTTTGCATGCATGCCTTATCCCATATTCCTACCACTTTCCTGGTATGCAGCCACTATCCCAAATTCAGCACTTATCATTGTCTCATCTGTAAAATATATATTCTCACATATGTATGTACCCCAACAACATTATAAAAATGAGTTTATCATTTACTTTGGAATGAATTAATGAATCTCAATATGTATTCAGTATTTATAATTACAGATCTCTGAAAAGGCTTTCAGCTGGTTCCTGCAATCAGGTTTGTAGCAGAAATCCAACTGATCAGTCAACATTTTTTTCTGAATGCATTATTTTGTATGAACAATGGGAAAAGCCATAGTTAGCCTGTTCTTGGGAATGACAACTTTTTTCTTTTTAGAGGCATTGGGATTTGAACTGAGAGCCTTTCGTTTGTCCAGCCATACCTCCAGGCCCACTTTTCTTAACTAGTACAGTTTAATAAATTTAGTTTGTAAAATTTTAGGATTTTTTGGATTGCAGGCTAAAGGGGAAAACCAAACTGTCAAAACCCCATAGTGACATATTTCTGTTTTCAAACCATTCAGTGCGAGGAAGAAAAAAATTTAAAATAATCAATTACATTTTCCACTTGTGAAAAAAGTGAATCTTAAATATGATGCATTTTTTATTGTTTTTGTTTAGATAGAGTACATTACATTTTTAATCTTAACATATTTATTCAAATATTGTGAAAACTACATTATAGAATTTTTTTTTACATGTTTGATATTTTGTCTTCAGTCTACAGGTTTAGACTCACAAGGGTAACTTCTAGGAGTTAGTTGTCTTTTTTTCCCCACATTTACAATGTTCTGCTTCAGACAGGCCCGGCACAGTGGCTCATGCCTGTAATCCTAGCTACTTGGGAGGTGGACTTCAGGAGGATCGCAGTTCATGGCCAGCCTGGGCAAAAACGTTTGCAAGACTCCATCTCAATCAACAAGTTGGTCATGTTGGCATGTCCCTGTCATCCCAGCTAAACAGGAAATGTAAATTAGAAGACTATGGTCAAGGCCCAAGCATAAAGTGATCTCTCTTGCCAGCAAGTATGAGGCCTTGAGTTGAAATCCCAGTACTACGAAAAGAAAGAAAAAAGAATATTACTACGTCATAATTCAGCAGTTAAGCTATCCATAGGAATGGTTGGTTTCAGGAACCTTAGATTTAAAAGCAAAAACCATGACCAAAAAGAGCAATGAACGTTAGCTTAAAAATAAAATTAGCTTAAATAATATTTCCTCAATTAGGCATAGATATTAAAAAGTCTATACACAAAATAGATGTTAAAAGCATCCTCAACAGTGGCTCCTCATTTATATTAGAAAATCGTAAGGTCTGGGAGTTTGGAGCTAGAGTACATGCTTATGACATTCACTCTCTTTACCCTTCCTATCGGGGTCACACAGCTATTAACATAGCCACCAAGATGGGAGCATTTCTGAGGCTTCTGTGCTCCTCTCAGTCCTCTCTGAACTAAGACAGCTTCTGGAGCTTGCCATGCAGCCAGGGAGAATGGGGACCCAGTAGTTTTGGAAGGTCCCATATCACCTTACCATTTGCTGTCCAAGAGCCAGAAGACTCTGCAGCCCATTCTGCTAGGATTCTGAGATGACATGTTTGTATATATTGTACATAATATATGACACTTCGTCTATTACACCACCAACTTAGAGAAGCTCACTAAGTACAGAAACGAAATGGCTATTGTTGACTGGATCACAGGGAGGAAGCAGGGAGTCGCATGGACATTTACAAAGATATATCAAAAGAATACCTGAGAATAAGGCAAATGCTATAGTTTGGAGCTTGAATGTCCAAAGGATCATATGTTAAATGCTTCGCTGCCAGCCTGGGATGTTATTGGGAGGTGCTGTGGATCTTGAGGAGGTGGGGTCCAGTGGGAGAAATCTGGGTTATTTGGGGCATGCCCTTGAAGGACATTGTAGGATCCTGGCCCACGCCTCTCTCTTTGCTTCTCAGCCACCATGACATGAGATGAGCAGTTTTGCTCCACCACACACATCCTTTCCCCCACTCCTTGACAGGCCTAGGAGCAATGGAGCCACCTGGAGCCAGCTGATTATGGACTGAAACCTCTGAAACTGTGAACCAAAATAAATCTTTCCTCATTTTAAGTTATTTTTCTCAGGTATTTTGACACAGGGACTGAAAGCTAACAGAGTAAGTTCCTAGAAATTCTAAAATTTCAAAATAAAAATTCAATCCAGGCAATTGACTACATGACTGGCAGCACTGAAAACTAAAATGATGACCCCAAAATTCAAATGAAGCAATTTACTTACAACACAACAGAGAGAACATAAAGACATTAAAGTGATAATTGAAAAGTTGATACATGAAGAAGCTTTCCGGAGGAGCTAATATCACAATGAAAGTATCAAAGGGCAAAAAGAGATTTCCCCAAAAAAGAGGAAAAGAGATGATAAATTAAGCAGACAAGGTAAGAAATTACAGGGCTTGACTAAGATATTAAAAAAATCCAATTATGGTACTTTTAGAAAGAACCAAAATGAGGGGAAGAAATTAAAAATATATAATAATGTAATTTTTTTCCTGGGGCTTGAACTTAGGGTCTAAACCTTGAGCCACTCCACAAACTCTTTTTTGTGATGGGTGTTTTTCGAGCTAGGGTTTCAAGAACTATTTGCCTAGGCTGGCTTTGAACCTCGATCCTCCTGATCTTTGTCTCCTGAGTAGCTAGAATTACAGACATGAGCCACCGGTGCCTGGCTAAAGTAAATTTCCAGACTGAAAAACCTGACTTTCTAAATTTATAAGTCCACCAATCGCTGGCAAGAAATTAAAAAAGATCTACACATTATTTTCAGAATAGTGGAAATAAATGGAAATTCCAAAAGCTGCTGCAAAGAAATGAGCAACTAAAAATGATAATATACAAAGATTAGCTGATATTATTTATAATGTTATTTTAACAGTAACAATAAAGACAAGGAAACTGTCGCAGGGGAAATAAATTTGCATTTCTAAAGACTGAGGTAAATATTTTGTTGTTCCAAAACGGTACAGATTCTTTCAGGAAATGATCAAATTTTTAAATAGTATTTACAAATGGGGGTGTTATATACCTCTGTAACTGGGGGGGGTATGTATCTTATTGGGAAAACTATTAATCAGGAGCACAAAGTATGTATTGTCTTATATTTTTCCTACTAGAGTATGTGTAATTGACAGGAAAAATAAGATTTGAATTTTTAAGGGTTTTGTCATTAAATGAAAAAAAAATGACAATAATCAACTTATTGAGAATAATGCCTCCGTACATCTGCATAGTACTTTGTACATTGAAAAGAATGTCAATGTCAGCTCGTTCTCTGGTATTATCCCCAGCACAAGTCTTAAGGGACTGCAGTTCAGGGGAAGAGAGTGACTTGCCTGAAGCCCACAGTGATGAAGTAAACCCAGACTCAAGGTTCAACTGCATGTTCAGGACTTTGTCCACCTCTTGATCAGAAGTGCACAGCAATCTAAAGTACTCTGACACCTGCAGAGATGTTACTCTTACCAAGATGATGATTGAAATGAGTCAATTAAAAGAGACTGATTTCTAAGGAGGCCCCTAGGCAACATCTTCCTCAACAAGAACTAAAAGAAAACAAAGAAAAGGAGAGAGACAGGGAAGAAAGGAAAAAGAAGGGCGTTCCTTGAGAGGCTGGGCTTCATTCATTAACTCCAGCAAGTGGCACAGTTTGAGGAATCTAATAGACTTCATGTTTTAGGAGACTTATAACCAGGAAAAGAAAGACTGGCTGACTGATTAAATGAATGAATGTTTGGGAGCCTATGTATCTGTCATCTATCAATCTATCTATCTATCATCTATCTATCTATCTATCTATCTATCTATCTATCTATCTATCTATCTATCCATCTAGTCATCTGTTGCTATCTCTTTGAATAACTGAAGGAAATCATTTGTGACCCCCACAAGATCAGAGGGAACATAGTAAGTCAGTGAAGGACTCGGCACTGCAAAGGAAAAAAGCTGGGAAAACAATCCTTTATCTACAGCAAGTATGGAAAAGTGTACTTTAAAGATGTTTGTATTCCAAGCCAATTCAAAAACAACAGGAAAAATTAGGCAGTTAGACAGAACTTAGTAATATGACTTACATAAAACTCCCAGTGTTGACACCTCAATTATTCCTTCCTTTGAGAATCAATAGTTTCAACATTAATTCCCTTCTTCCGGAAAAAAATTGCAATGCTGTCTCCTACTGCAAATGAAGGAGTTGAACATCTTACCAACCCAAGCACTGGTCATCAAATCTCATGCCCCTGTGCAACCTTTGCTATGGGGCAAGGACAGTGACACTGAAATTCTTTCTGAAGAACCCAGGTTAAAGTCACACTACACGTGGCAAGGACAAGGTAAAGAGGAAATTCCAGATGTTATTCAGGATCACAAAGCTGAACAGGCAGGGGTGAGGGGTGGGGTAGGCAGATGGTGGAGCAGAAAGCACGAACACAGAAGTGACTATGAGTGGCCCAATCCAGCACCTCTAGGTGTGCCTGCTGGGAACCTACTGTTCTCTAGGTGAGATCTTCCTGATTCTCAGCAGCAGAGTGCTCAGGTTCATGTACACAGCCATGCTAGCCCATGATATGGTCCTGCTCCTCCTCTGGTCTGTTCCTTTCTCATTCTCTATTTCCATCAATAAACTTTGTAGGGGTGGAAAGGGAGAGAGTGCAAGGAGCAGAAGGAAGGTGAGAAGAAGGTGCTGGAAGAAAAAAAATTTACGGACAATATCTCTAGTTACTCCCAGGTGTAGCTTGAGGGTCAAACGCTGCTTCTAACACTTGGCGGCTGAGTGCCCTTGAGCAAGTCATGCAGCTTCCTATGCCTCAGATTTCTCTGCTGCAAAATGGATATGAAGTGAGAGAGGACGTTTTAGGTGGTGTTGTGAGATTTAAACAAGTGAATAGACATAGGCAGTGCCTGAGGGAAGGGCTCAAGAATATGAATCCACTGCAATTACCTTCCATAGCCACCCTCAAGAGTCACTGTTCAGCATTTGTCTTCCTCATGAGCGTAACAACAGGGCTTTGACTTAGACACACCAGAGGCATTTAATAACACTGTGGAACGAATGAACGGATGAACGCACCATCTTTAGACATGTTTCTCCTTCCAAAGTTACCAAATCAAACAGTTCACTTCACAATCACATGGGAAACAAATCATATCATACAACCGGGGGGAAATGTTCATGTTTTTAAAATGAAATTTTTCATAATTAATGTTGGTGCACAGTATCCAGCAGAAAACTCATTGTGTAATCTAATAAGGCCCCCATTTCTTCATTCAAGCTGAGAAAAATCAGAAATTGGAAATTGAAAATGTCCCAGGTTATGGAAAGGAAAAGAGAGGCAAGAAGAATATGATTGCATCAGGATTCTGCAGAAAGAGAGAGAGAGAGAAAGAGAGGAGAGAGAGAGAGAGAGAGAGGGAGAATGAGCATATGTTATAAAGGGCACACCTTTAAAATCTCAAAAGTGGTTCAGGAAAGGATCACCTAATAAAGCAGAGGACCCGTCAGGCCCTTGGCTCTATTTCCTTTCAATTCAGGGCTGCGTGGTCCAGCACACCTGACCCACGCTTCCCCAACAGGCATGCTGGGAACATGCTTTACTTGGAACAGTATTTCCTTGCAGCTCCCCTCAGGCTGCCAGTGCAGAGAATGGGAAGAGGTTCTTTAGAAAACCCCTACTGCACTGCTGTTGACAATCTGCATGAAAGAAAGTATTTGGATGAGCCTGTTTCTCCCCTTCCACCATGTGGGTCTTCACAAGACACTGAATCTGCTGGCACCTTGATCTTTGACTTCCCAGTTTCCAGAACTAAGAAATGAATTTTTGCTCATGCTTGTAATGCCAGTTACTCAGAAGGTAGAGACTGGGATGACTGTGGTTTGAGGCCAGTCCTTGCAAAAATCTAGTGGGATCCCATCTCAACCAAACATTCCGGGCCTTATGATACATATCTATTTTCCAAGTTACTCAGGAGGCGGGGGTAGGAGGCCAGGAATGGGCAAAAAGTGTGAGACCTTACCCCAAAATAACTGAAGCCAAAAAGGGCTGGGGTGTGGCTCAAGTGGTAAAGTGTTTGCTTAGTAAGCAGGAGGCCCTGGGTTCAAACCCCAGTAACAGCTGAAAAAACAAAAGACCAAAAAGCTACCCAGTCTGTAGTATGTGGTTATAGCAGCTTAATCAGACTAACACAGGTGAGTTAAAAGAAGTGCTTCAGAGGGATCCATTCTAAACTAACAACTCACAAGAAGCACAATCCATCCTACAAAAAATGACTGAATTCTAGTTTTGACAAGTTTCTCATTCGACCTAAAGTTTTATGTTTTTTTTTTAATGTCAATCTTTTAGTTAGTCAAGAATATGAGTAATTTCACTCCAATCTCAGACAAGAACTATTTTGCTTTGGAATAAAACAATCAAAACTAAGTACCCATAAACCAACCTGGGTTGGTTAGTGATCAATAAAAATTAAATACTACTAAGAAATTGCATCATGGGAAATCTTTTGTTCTGCAGTCAAGTAGTTTTGGAATAGAATTTTCACAAACTGTTCTATCACAAAGATAAAATACATTGGGGAACAACATCACCTATTTCTAAACATATAGGTTCAATATTGATGGGGGAGAGGGAAAACTTGACTAAGCTGACCTATACACATGTTCTAGTGGCCATTCCTTTTCAACTTTTCAACACCTTCATTAGAAAAAAATGTGATCCCAGTTGTGAAATATCCTCTTGGTTGAAAACCATTCAGAAGGAATCTGGGGGCTAACTGAGTGGCTCAATGGTAGAGTGCCTGCCCAGCAAGCGTGAGGTCCTGAGTTCAAACCCCAGTACCTGCCCCCCCCAAAAAGAAAGAATTTATCCAACTGATTTGTCAAATTAACATCTTTAATGCCTTGATTTTAAATGAGAAAGAATTCAGAGTACTGAAATGCTGTTATTATCGGTCTTTTCACAACAGAGAAGCAATGAATAGTTGACTCTCTTTTCATCATAAGCCATGGAACAGAAAGCATGTGTCATCATGTGTGTCAGCTGCAGCTCAGGGTCAGGGTCAGGGGAGTTCTCTTAAACTTATTTCTTCCAATATTTTTCCTTTTAAAATGATTGAAAGCCAGACATAGTGGCACATACCTGTAGTACCAGATACTCAGACGAGATCAGGTGTATTCAGGGTGGTATAGCCGTAGACTATACCAGATACTCAGGAAGAGAAGGTAGGAGGATCATGGTCTGGGCCAGCCAGGCAAAAAGGTAAGACCCTGTCTGAAAAACAAACTAAAGGCAAAAGCACTGGGGGCATGGCTCAAGTGGTAGAGCACCTGCCTAGCAAGCATAAGGGCCTGAGTTCAATCCCTTGTATATTCTCTCTCCCAAAAAAGGTCAAAGAAAAAATAACAAGAAAAAATAATGTAAGCATATCCTTTAGTATAAGCACATCTTAGGCAAATAAATTACTACATTTTATGATCTTGAGCAAATATCAAGTATGTCATTTTTTGTGGAAATTATGCATGCACAATTGATGTGTTTCATCAATAACATTTTATATCAAAGGAAGGGAACTTTATAGGCTGGAGGAGTGGCTCAAATGGTAGAGCACATGCCTAGCAAGCATGAAGTCCTATGTTCAAACCCTAGGGCAAACAAACAAACAAAAAAAATGGGTCAATAAAAATATTTCCTGTAGTGGGCAGAATAAAGAATAGGCTTTACGTGCCAGTTTGCATGTTTATTGCCTCAGCTCAAACCCATCCTTTATCACCTGCTCTGTGATAATGGAGGGGTTTCCCTTAAGCATTTCTCTCCACAGTGAGCCCAGTGTGAGCTTTCTGAGTAAAGGTGCTGAGGGGCAGTGCAGGAGGGAGGACTACTCTGCTATTTGGTTCTGTTGCTTGGTGGACTGGGGTATGGTGGAGGACATCCAATCACAAGGCACAGTCACTCAGCAACCTTGCAGCCCTGGCCTGGTGGTAACTTTCTTATGTCCTTTTTCACATGGATGCCATGTGCTCCAAAGTTCCTCCCTGTGTCAGAGCCTCTTTCCCTCTGCTTTTTGGATCCTGAACTACCTGCCATGGTTCACCTGTGCTCGTACCCCAGAGGCAAGATTGTCAGATTTAGAAAAATAAAACAAGGTCACAGTTAAATTTGAATTTCAAACAAACAACAGTAGTAGAAATACATCCCTTACTATAAATATAATCCTACACAAGATTTGGGTCACAAGTGTGTCTCTTCTATTTTTTCTGGTGGCTGTCTTCAGAGGAGGACTCCTCTTCAGCCCCATGCCCTCTGCAAGTCCACTCACCTGTTCACTGACTGCAAATTGCCTGCACTCTGTAGTACTGCTTTCCACTTGCTCAGGTGTCACAGACCAACTACAGCCCAGGAAAACCTGCGTACTTCTCTGCTACCCACTGGGGTGCAACCACTCCTTCTCAGTTCATCTCACCCTTAGGTAAAATGGAGCCTTTTTCTAGACTTTATAGCCAGCTTTGGATCCAAGACCAGTAGTTGTTCATATTAAATTTTCTTTAGTTTAAGTGGCTTTATGGTTTCTTTCTCCTAATTAGACACAGAGAGGTACAGTCATATTCAGGAAAAAAGAGAAACTAGCATGTGAGAAACTCCATTAGTGAGGAAATAGTAAGCATATCCAGGTGTGATCATAAAAAAATGTCTTATAAGAACAATGACAAATCTTGAAAATGGTGAAGCTTCTGATGCCAGGAGTCCTTCAGATTCAAGGGCTCGGGATCTGTGGCATGAAACTTGCAACATCCCTTCCTGCGTTTCATGGGTTCTTAACATCCAGCTGCCTGATGGATGATAGCATTTTGCTGACATACTGAAGCTAAGCACATGTCCTTGTTAGAAGGGACTTTGGTACAAGTGTCAGATACTCCTACCAGGTACTTGGAGCAGTGAGTAGGATACACTACCATCAAATTGAGAAGTTCCATGTTCCAACTAAAAGAACAGTAAGTTTTAGGAAAAAAAAAGAAATGAAATCTGGAGAGAAAAATAATTATCAGAACTATTTTGTGTAAGAAACTAACATCTAAGTAATCTTTCAGGAAATTCAATTTTCTTCAAGTCACATAGTCCTTATATTAAAAAAAAAATCCCCAAGACATAAGTAAGTATAAAAGTTGGATGATAAGTCTATGTAGAGTGATGGAGCCCACTGAATAAGCAGTGCCTTCAGATGCCTGGGGGGGGGGGGGCAGGCAGGGCTTTCTGGGAGAGCAGGGAGTCACAGCAGGCTCCCTTAAAGAAGATGGCAGAGCATTGGGAGTTTCTGCACTTGTGCTTCTGTCCGGGGCCTCCCTCACTGGGAGGCTTGTGGCGAATGGCAGCTTGATGAGACAAGCTGCCTCAGACCAGATTGCTGATGGCCCCCAAGGCATGTCAGCTCTTGGATTCTGTATCATGTCAAAATCCAAAACAGTCTGAGGGACAGTTATTCCCTCCTTCCTCGTGTTACAGTTATTCATGTGTCTTATACTTATCCCCTTATATTTAAAATTGAAAATAGGGACTGTGTTTTGTTCATGTGAAGTCCCCCCAGGGCCTGGCACATGCTGTAGCACCCTTGTATTCTAAGGAACATGTTAGAGAAGTAACAGTAGGCACTGGATCCCTTTTTTGACTTGCATGGTCACTGTGGGTGCTCAGGAAAAAATAGTCCTTGTTGGTAAACCGAACGGTTGAAATGAGTAGAAGGTTGGAACTCTAAAAGGGGTAGAGCTCATGTGTTTGCTTCTCTTTGCTTATTTTTCATGTTAATTCTCATAATTTCAAGTTTTTTTTTTTCTTTGAGGTAATGGGAATCAAACTCAGGGCCTTATGCATGTTAGGCAAGCACTCTACCATTGAGCTACAAGTCTAGCTCACAATATAATTTTGTTTGTTTGTTTGTAGTTCTGAGGCTTGAACTCAGGGCCTACACATTGAGCTACTCCACCAGTCATTTTTTGTGATGGGTTTTTTTGAGATAGGGTCTCGTGAACTATTTGCTTGGGCTGGCTTCAAACTGTGATCCTCCTGATCTCTGCCTTCTGAATAGCTAGGATTACAGGAGTGAGCCACTAACACCCAGCTCCCACAGTATAAATTTTTAAAGAATCTCTTAAGACAGTACATTTTATTTTATAGTCATCAGAATTGTCAGAGACAATTCTTTGAAGATCTTTATCTTTGTGTGGCTGTGGAAATGTGTTGTATTTGCTAATGACTACTCTGATTAACAGAAAAATTATTACATAAGACCAAATACAAAGTGTGCAAAGAAATCCTCCTCCCTGTGTCTCTGAGAACCTGGATCCAGCAACAGGCAAGTAAAGCTGTCTGACTTATCAGCCAAACAGAGTTTTATTAGTCTGACAATCTGCACATCCACTTCTTATGTGTCAGTTCCTAATGAAGTTAAGTAAATCTCTCAGATTCTCATCTGCAAAAAGGAATAGACAATGCAACAGTTTTTTTTTAATAACCAGCACATAATAGTCAATAAATATTAGTTATTATCATTGTGATTCTGATGATTGGCATCATAGTTGAGGTGTGTCAGCTGGGCTTTGGTGCAAGTCATCTCATCTCTCAGAGGCCTACTGACAGCTCCATGCAGCTTTTTCCCCAGATTTTGTTCAAGGCTATCAAAAGGGATTCAGATAGAAAGTTTTTTATCTATAGGTCTTAGATTTCATTACCTGGGACCAACGTATACCCCACTGTTTATAACTTCCCAAGGGTTGTCAGGCCTTCTCTCACTGCACATGGCAAGTGGCCAGAGCTCTTCCATGTAGAGATGTTTCTGCCCTGACTCGCAGTGATCTCTCCCCTAGTCACCACTGTCTGCCAGCTCCATCTAGTTCCTGGACACACTTTGGAGTATCTGTCCTCCCCAGGGCATTAGAGCCAGCCTGTGAACCCCATGGCTTCCTCCGGCTCAGGATCCCTGCTTTGTTTAATGTTCTGTGGTCACTGTTCCCTCAGCATTTCCCCCTTCATATTGTTAATGATTTGTAATATTCAGCTCCTTTATCAGATAATGTCCTTCAACAGCTGTGCTGGATTGATGCAGTCCGAGCAATCAATGACCTGTGAATCACTTAAAAGTGAATGTAATGATCCTGGAATTGAGTAGATATTTTGTAAGTAATTTTAATGGCCTTCTTTCTAGTTTTGGTAAAGTAGGCTGATGGGTGAATTTTTTTTGTATGTTTTGTTTTCCCCTTAAAGATAGGGCTTTCAGAGGTTGGAGATAAGTCTAAAGAAATTCAGGCTCAAAGGCACAGGAAACAGAAAATCTCTGGCTTAATGGAAGGAAAATGTAACCCCCAAAGGACAAAGAATGTATAAGGTGAGGGTAGAGGCAGCAGGGCATGCAGCACTGGCTGATGAAGACAGAGGATGGGAATTAATTGAAACAACTATGTCCACTTTCTTCACTCTAGCTTCTTCTCTGGAGTACCTGTGTAAAGTTCTGTCTCAGCTTAGTAACAGATACCATAAGAACGAGTCTGGGAAGAGAACTTGGGCAGCTATAAACAGTGTTAAATATGACAAAGTAAATGATAGACAGAATATACTCATATTTTTTTGTGGGACTGGGGTTTGAATTTGGGGCTTCATGCTTGCAAAGCAGGTGCTCTACCATTTGAACCTCTACCACTTGAGCCACACCTCCAGTCCATCCTGCTCTGGTTATTTTGGAGATGGGGGTCTTGTGAATTATTTGCCTGGACTGGTAGAAAATGTCTTTGTATAATAAGGACATTGGTCTTTTATATATTTCATACTTTTTAAACTCAAGCAAAAAGAGCCTTTGAAGCAGTATAAGAATTAATGAATATGGTCAAGCAATGAATGAGGGTGGTTATGTATTAATGGATAAGAATATTATAGGAAGTAGAAGGTATAGTCAGAGGTCATTGGTGTTTTTTGACTTTGTGAACAAAAACAATCAGGTAAAACAAGAGAGGCTGTATTCTGAAGAAAGAAAGAGAGGAATAAGATTGAAAATCATGAAAGAGGTAGCATGTTGGAAGGAAACTATAGAGAAACTGAGGCAACAGAGAAAAGCAACAAACACTCCCAAGCCCATCCCTGGCTTCCTGGGAAAGGGATGGGAAGCACCATCATAAGGAAAAGGAGACAGCCCTGGCAACAGACCGGTGACTCCAGTTGCAAGATAAGCAAACACACCCCACAACTCTTTGACTCAGTGTGAGTATTTGTGAAAGTTATTGCTCTGGTATGGAAGTCGAGTTTTCATGAGGAAGGGCATTCTCTTCCTCCCCTCTAAGAGGGCAATAACAAGGTGCCATCTTGAGAAGGGGATTATTGTTCTGGGGTCCTGAAAACAAGGAACACTCACATCTCAGTGAGTCTTGGGACATCCTGCCACAGTGTCTAGGTGGGAGATGGCCATGAGAGGTGGTCAAGGAGAGGGAGAGAGTCTGATGTAGTCCAATAGAGAAGTTCAAGCAGTGGGGAATTGAACTAGCAGTGAAGGACCCCATGGTTGGAGGCCTCACCCACCCTGGCCAGGAATGAGTCCCATCACCTGTGGCTAGGCTGGAAACAAAGCACCAAACCATGGGCTAGCTTAGTATTTGTCCTCCAGGGCCTGACACCTAATTGCATGAATTAACTGCTTCTTAGTGGGTCAGAACCAAGTGCCCAGACCCTCTGAAACACTTGATATCCACAGACTCCTGACTACATGAAAATGAGTTGCCAGGCAGGGCATAAAGACACCAGGAACCACCGCTGGGAACTGTATTCTGCATGTGTTTGCTAACAATCTGGATTGAGGGTGCAGAGTCCAAGCTCTGTGAATCATGAAACTTCTGAGGCTTCTTCCTCTGCAAAGGGGGTGGACTGCTGGGGTGAGACCAACAGTCAGAGACTAGGTCTCTCACTTCTCCCCCAGCCAGTGCAGAACTGAGTGCTCTGCTTGCTCCCCTCCCCCCCTTGCTCTGATGCATTTTCGGGATCACTATGAGGTTTGGGCACTTGCTGACTCAGCAGTTCCCAGTACTCAAAGAATGGAAGCCTCTATGATGAAAGCAGCCCTGATGTGGACAATGATCTTTGTAAAAGAGACTCCAGCTAGTTTGCTTCAATCTGAATAGTGTTGAGGATCAGGGTTGGTGCCATAAACACTGGGAGAATGCTTGGCTGCTGACCAAGCATACTCCCAGTCCAGAGGTGAGAAACAGCATCCCAACCTGGCCACTACAATGTCCTGTGTGAACACTGAGACTATTTCAACTGAAAAACCTACATGTGATTAAAACTTCAAACTGCTACTTGACTTCAGATTGTGAATCCCAAAGTAGAAACACAAATAATATTTAAAAAAAGGGCAAAAATGTCTCCTCAAAATGTCAAAATTTCATAATAAAGGACTTGAAGGATAGCGAAGTAGATGAAATTTCAAACAATGAACTCAAAACAACGATGATAAGAATGGCCAATGAAGTTAAGAGGACATATATAAGCACTTCAATGAATTCAAAGAGGATACAAATAAACAACTGAATAAACTCAGAAGAATTCAAATAAACAGCTGAATGAAATAAGACAATTCAAGATGTGAAAGAGGAATTCAGTAAATATATAGAAATCCTGAAAGAAAACATAAAATTGAAATTCTGGAAATGAAAAGCTCAATAGCCCAAATAAAAACCTCAGAAATTCTTACCAAAAGAATGGGACAAGTTGATAACAGAGTATAAGGGATTGAAGGTAAAACTAGAGGTATTAGACCAATCAGACAATGACAAAGAAAAGATATTAAGGAAATACAAACAGAACATGCAAGACCTCTGGGACACCATCAAAAGACCAAAACTATGAATCATGGTTTAGAAAAAGAAGAAGAGATACAAGCTAAAGGCATAGAAAACACATTCAACAAAATAATAGCAGAAAACTTTCCCAGTCTTGAGAAAGAGGATCATTCAAGTACAGGAGGCTTTCAGAACACCAAACAGGCAACAATAGAAAAGAAACACCTTTGGACATATTAGAGTTTAAACACTAAATATGCACAAAGAAACAGAAAGAATATTGAAAACTGCAAGAGAGAAGTGACAAGAAAACATATAAAGGCAAACCAATCTGAATAACATCAGCTTTTCAACAGAAACTCTAAAAAGGAAGAGATCATGGAATGCTATACTCCAGGCCCTTAAAAGAAAATAGCTGTCAACCTCAATTAATGTATCCAGCAAAGCTATCCTTCAAAATTGAAGGAGAAATGAAAGCCTTCTAAGATAAATAAGAACTAAAGGGCTGGCTTAGTGGTTCAAGTGGTAAACAAACATGAGGCTCTCAGTTCAAACCCTAGTGCTGCCAAAAAAAAAAAATCTAAATAACTAAAGGAATTCATGACCACTAAACCAGTATGGCACATGATACTTAAAGGAATCTTATACACAGAAGAGGAAGATAAACACAACCAGGAGTATAAAGGAAAGAATAAATTCCACTATGCAATGATTAGCAAGTGAGGATTAGAAAAGAAGCAAACACCACAAAAACAATAAAATGTCAGGAACTGCTATGTACTTTTCAATATTAATACTGATGTTAATGGTTTCTATTCTCCAATAGAAAATGGTAGATTGAATTAAAAATCAAGACCCAACCATTTATCTCCCAAAAGAAGCACATATCACTGACAAAGACAAACACTGATTTAAAGTGAAGAGAAGAAAATGGACCTGAATGCAGGCAGGAGTTACCATACTCATGTTTGATAAAACAGACTTCAAATCAAAATAGTCAGAAGAGACAAAGAAGGTCACTCAATATTTCTAAAAGAGCCAATCCATCAAGAGGGATAACAATTGTTAACATATACACACCAAACATCAGTGCACCCAATTGCATTAAAAAAAAATAAAAAAAACACTATTGGACTTAGAAGCACAGGTAGAGCCCAACACAACAATAGTGGGAGACTTCAATACCCTCCTCTCATCAATAGATAGGTCATCAGGACAAAAACTCAACAAAGAAACTTCAGAATAAACTAAATGAACTTAACGGACATCCACAGAATATTTCATCCAGTAGCTTCACAATACACATTCTTCTCAGCAGCTCATAGAACATTCTCCAAAAGACATCATATATTAGGGCATAAAGTAAGTCTCAATAAATAGAAGAAAATTGAAATAATCCCATGTTCTATTAGAATTAAACTAGAAATCAACAGCAAAAGAAACTACAGAAACTATTCAAACACATGGAGACTGAACAATACACTGTTGAATGATGACTGTACCATCAAAGAAATTAGAGGGGAAATGAAAAAATGTCTAGAGTCTATTGAAAATGAAAACACAACTTACCAGAACCTCTGGGGTGCAGCAAAGGCAGTGCTAAGAGGAAAGTTTAGAGCTATGAGTGCCTACATAA